>NW_028248017.1:0-49529 GCF_964263255.1 Lissotriton vulgaris
TCTATCTTGATTGACCGTGTCGAAGAGCTGGGTGTCCAGTCCATGGCCAGAGCCTTGCTCGCCTCCTTCCTGTCAGGAAGAACCCAAGCAGTAACCTTGGGGCCTTTCCGATCGGCGGATCTGTCTCTTCCATGTGGAGTGCCACAAGGCTCATCCGTAAGTCCGACCCTTTTTAATATTTATGTGGCGGACTTAGCTAAGGTTATTAACACCTACCGGATGAGCCTTACCACCTATGTGGATGATACACAGCTGGTCCTAGCCGTTATTGACGGCGAAGAGGTGGCAGCCAGGTTTCAGGAAGGCATGCTAGCTATTAAGGAGTGGATGGCTTGCAACTACCTAAGGTTGAATTCAGAGAAAACGGAGGTGATCATCTTTGGGAAACTTTTTCCAATCTGGTCCTCAATTAAGCATGGGCGGAAAATCCGTTTCGCTCACGGATTTTGCGGATTTTCGGTAAATTCGCAATCCGCGAGATCCGCGAATCTCCCGCAAAATCCGCAAATCCGCGAGCAGCGGATTTTATGGCTTGCTCGCACTGTTCGCGTGAGTTCGCGGCTTGCCAGTACAACTTCGCACCCCGCGAGTAAGTGCTAAATTGCAGAAATACGATCTTAGCAAAACTGAAACTACTTACCAGGTTCAAAAGTTGAGGCTCATCATTAGTAGCCATTTCCTGTAGTGCTTCCTGAGGGGCCCCTCCAGAGTTCAGTTGCCAGTTGCAACTATTATGTGACCCTGCTCTGAACCTCAGAATAGTTACACATATGCCACAAAGGTCCTGAATTACAGCTAAGGGAGACAAGCAGGAGCCAGGCTGGAAGTTAAAATCCATTAATCAGCCCCTAATTCATTATTGTCAGTTGGGGCAGGGCAGGTGTTGTAACTAATTTTGCAACAATGAAAGCACTTAGCAAGTGCAAAAGATCACTAATCAGGAAGCACTAAGGAAGCAGGTGCCAGCTAAAAAAATATTCTGTGACACATTAATCAGCCCCAAATTAATTCAGGTCACTTGAGGCAGGGAAGGTGTGCTTTGCCGAAAATAATGTACACTGGACAACCAGAGGGTGTGGTGATGAAACAGAGGTTGGCATGGGTGGGCCAGAGGGTGGCATGAGTAGTCAGAGAGTGGCAGTGGTGACAGAGAGTGGCAGTGATGAAGAAGAGTGTCCCAAACAGGCTGGACACGTAGAAACAACAAGTTCGCAAAACTTGCGACCCGACAGGTAAGTTCGCAAATTGCGAAATTGTAAAAACCCTCGCGAACTGGTAGAAACACGCGCAAACACAAAAAAAAAAAATCCGCAAATTCGCGGGAATTCGCGGATTTTGCGGATTGCGAGTTCGCAAATCCGCAAAATTCGCGAACGCGAGATTCGCAAAATTCGCCCATGCTTATCATCAATATGGTGGCCTCCGTTGCTAGGGGAGTTGCCATCCCCGGTGCAGAAAGTTAGAAATCTAGGTGTGATTTTTGATGAGAGACTCAATTTTGTTGGACATGCTAATCAAGTAGCTTCCGCAGCTTTCTTCAAACTTAAACTCCTTAGAAAAATCATCCCATTTCTTTCAGACAAAGGAGGAAAAACAGTGGTGAGCTCACTAGTATTGTCCGCCTTAGACTACTGCAATGGCCTGTTCTTTAATGCTCAAGCCCATGTGGTGGCTAAACTGCAAATGGTCCAGAATGCGGCTGCCAGGCTGCTGTCTGGCACCCCCAAATTTCAACCAATTAAACAAGCTATCAGGAGCTATCACTGGCTGACGGTGACAAATAGAATCAAGTTTAAAACTTTGTGTATCACCTTCAAAGCCATCCGTCAGCTAGGGCCAAAGTTCCTGAAGGAGAAGCTTATACTTTACCGCCCCACCCGACAACTAAGGTCATTAAATGCTCTCCGTCTAACTGTACCTAGAACAAAGACAGTCACTTGGGGAGACAGATCTTTCACCATTGCTGCAGCCAGACTTTGGAATACACTTCCACTGGAAATTAGATCCTCTCCCACACTGCTACAATTTAGAAAACTGTTGAAGACGTGGCTGTTCAACCAATAAGCCCTTCACCCTTCTGCGCCACTAAAATGCACTGAGTCCCTAGGCCATAATGAGTCTCAGCGCCAAGACGCCCATGGGCATGTTATGTTATGTTATGTTATGTTATGTTATTGGATCATTTTTATAGCGCACGGCTACTCAGAAAGAGTGTCCCGGCGCTTTTATTGGAAAAGACAAGAAAACTGCAGCATAATAACATAACACCAAATAAAAGACTAAAAGAGTAGTGAGCCAGAGATACCAAAAAGGACGGCTACTGAGTAAAAAGCCACGTCTTAAGGCCTTTCCTAAAAGCCAATAAGCTAGTGGCACCCCGCAGGGCCAGCGGCAGAGAGTTCCAAAGCTGAGATGCCAGCACTCCAAAAGAGCGCCCACCAAGGCGCGCTTTCTTTACCCGAGGGACGACAGCAAGGTGCAGGGATTCCGACCTCAGAGACCTGGTCGGATGATAAAAGACCATTCTCTTTTGGAGGTACTTAGCTCCCCCCTTGTGAAGAGCTTTATAGACCAAGGTCAAAGCCTTAAAGGCGATCCTCTTACGAATGGGCAACCAATGTAACGTTACCAGCAAGCCCGAGGCACTGGAGCGCCTACTAAGGCCGAAGATAGCCCTGGCCGCGGCGTTCTGCACCACTTGAAGGCGCTGCAGCAGGTACTCGGGAAGGCCCAGGTAGAGAATGTTGGAATAATCCAACCTGGACCCAATCAGAGCCTGAACTGTCAGCGTCCTATGTTCCACGGATAACAAAGGAAGAAACCTCCGCAGCATCCTAAGGATGCCAAAGCACATGCCAGACACCCCCTGGATCTGCGATTTCAAGGTTAACCTGTTATCCAGCTTCACCCCCAGATTCTTTGCAACCTGAGAGGAGCAGGATGGAGGGAACATATCCTGTGGCCACCAAGTCTGCCAGTCAGGCTCGGTGTCACACCCAAAGAAAAGTACTTCGGACTTGTCGGAATTGCACTTGAGGCTGTTAAGATGGAACCAATGAAAAACAGCCCCAAGGCAATCCCGAATACTCTCCCCATCAAAGTCGCCTCCTCTCGAACAAGAGAAGAGGAGCTGGGTGTCATCCGCATAGGATACGATCTGGGCACCATGCGACTCCACCAGTGCCGCCAACGGGGTCATGATGATGTTAAAGAGGGTCGGGCTCAAAATAGAGCCCTGAGGGACCCCGACTCCCAGAGGCGGCATCACGGCGGAATCAGGCGGGGCCCAGATCGTTTGCCGGCGGCCGGCAAGAAAGGAAGAAAACCAGTCGAACACCGTCCCCCGTATGCCTATCTCGCGAAGTCTTGCGAGGAGACCATCATGGGGAACGGTGTCGAAAGCCGCCGACAAGTCTAGCATCACCAGCATGACTTTGCCCCCAGAGTCCAGAACCCCTTTAATGGTTTCCGAAACCTCCAGGAGCGCAGTCTCAGTGCTAAGATGGGGACGAAAGCCCGATTGGGTGGGGTGCAAGATCTCATTAGATTCAAGGAAATTGGATAGCACGCCTTGAACGTGCTTTTCCAGAATCTTCGTGAGGGCCGGCAGCAAAGAGATGGGCCTATAATTAACTGGGGCCTTCGGGTCTAGGCCGGATTTTTTAAGCAAAGGGATCACCATCGCCTGCTTCCAGGTTTGCGGGACCACACCTAGCCTCAGTGAAAGATTCAAAAGCGGATTAGCCAGCGGGTTGATCACCTCCGCGACTTTCGCTAGAAATTTAGCCGGGCATGGGTCAAGGGGAGAACCCGATTTTAAATTGCCCATTAAAGCCAGGGAGTCCGGAGCAGAGATCGGAGGAAACACACTCAGCGTCGCCCTTGGCCCGGTCTGTGGCAATATGGTGATATCACGTTCAGTTTGGCCCACAGACATTGGTACCAGGAATGACTCCTGGATGCGTTGGATCTTGCTCGTGAAAAAGTCAGCAAGATCCGCCGCCCAGGTCCCAGATGGTTTTTGGTCCGAGATGTTCGACCAAGGTGAGGTGAATTCTCTCACGATGGAGAATATCTCCTTGCAGGAGTTGGACGCAGCATCAATTCTCCTGGCAAGATACGCTTTTTTTTTCCAGGCGAATGTCCCGGTGATAAGCCTTGACCACCGTTTTATAGGTCAGCTTGGCAACAGTGTCATATTGTGCCCGCCAAGCTCTTTCGGCTACCTTGCACTGCTGCCGCGTAGCCGACAGTGCAGCGGTAAACCAGGGCGCGGAGACCCGTTTCGGTGTCGGGCGAGATGTTACTTCCGGGGCGAGATCGTTTAGCCTGTCCAGAAACCAATCCTGCATGGTCTGCAAGTCCCTGTCTAGGTCGCCTGATAGGAGGCAAGGATGGGCCACAGCTGCTTGAGCCAGCATCTCTGGGGTTACTCGGTGGAATGCCCTATGGACACGACCCAGTTGGTGTGCAGGGGTAGGCACTGACTTACCTATGCCCTTGATGACAAATTTGGCAAGGAAGTGGTCTGACCAAAGGACAGGAGCAACCTCTATACCCTCAAGAGGGACAGACGAGAACACTTGGTCAAGGGTGTGCCCCTTCTCATGCGTGGGCTCCTGAAGGTAGGGGACAAGTCCCAGAGGGGTTAGCGCCTCAGAGAGTTTGGAGGCAGCCGGGTCGGATAAATCATCCAAACGAAAGTTGAGATCACCAGCCACGATAAAATGTTCCGCTTTCAGGGCCAACTCAACCAACACCAAATCCAGATCTTCAAAGAAGGTGCCGGGTGCACCAGGTGGCCTATATATAAGCAGTCCCTTAAAGGATTGGTGGGGCGATAGAGTAATAGAAAAGGCTAGGGTCTCAGAGCCACGAATGTCAATAGCTGGCAGGATCACACAGGGGGTTCCTTTCCGGACCACTAGCGCCACTCCACCTCCCCTTCCCTTGGCTCTATCCTTTCTGAAGATGTTATAATCAGGCGGGATAGCCATAGCAACATCAGGGTTAGAAGAGTCGGTCCACCATGTCTCAGTAAGCATGAGGCATAGTGGCTTCTCTATGTCGAGAAGCTCATAAATGTCCTGCGCATGTTTGCATGCTGATCTGGTGTTTAATAGCATGCAACCAAAGCCCATCCTGAAGGTGTCAATGCTCGGCCGTGAGGTAAGCAAACGGGTCGGGTGCCAGCCACAACCCGGGCAACGGGATTTCCCATGAAATCGACCGGGAAAAACAATGCGACAGCCAGAGACAAGAGGATGGAAAGAGCGAAGATCGCTGGAGGAATAGCGCAAGACGGGGGTCCCAGGGGGACACATCCCTGATGGTAGAGTCCCACCCGCCGCTCCGCCCGCCTCCGGGACGCTGACGGGCGCAGACGGGCAGGACTCTGGCTTGACTCCGGCGAGAGTCCGGCGCTACCGCTGCGCGTCACCGCTGCGCGCAGGGAGCGAGCATTAAATAGGGCTCACCTGTGGTGCTCGCAAGCGCTAGAGCGCTCAAACAAGTGTCTCCCTTGCAACTCGCCACCCCCAAGATGGCGACCAAGCGCCAAACACGAAGGCAGGAGAAAGAAGAAAACAATTCCGCTAAAAGAGCGGTGAGGGGCCCAATTTATATGCAAGTGTGTGGGCTGAGCAAGATACAGTTAAAAACAGGGGATAACGAAATTAAGAATCACCAAAATACAAAAGGCGGTATTTTAAAAATAAGCAGCGCTGTAAGTTGATAAATCCAGCAATATAGCGCGCGTGCGTGCTATAGTCTTTTCCAAGGCAGAGCTACTGGCAAGCTCACCTTAAATAGGGCTCACCTGTGGTGCTCGCAAGCGCTAGAGCGCTCAAACAAGTGTCTCCCTTGCAACTCGCCACCCCCAAGATGGCGACCAAGCGCCAAACACGAAGGCAGGAGAAAGAAGAAAACAATTCCGCTAAAAGAGCGGTGAGGGGCCCAATTTATATGCAAGTGTGTGGGCTGAGCAAGATACAGTTAAAAACAGGGGATAACGAAATTAAGAATCACCAAAATACAAAAGGCGGTATTTTAAAAATAAGCAGCGCTGTAAGTTGATAAATCCAGCAGTATAGCGCGCGTGCGTGCTATAGTCTTTTCCAAGGCAGAGCTACTGGCAAGCTCACCTTAAATAGGGCTCACCTGTGGTGCTCGCAAGCGCTAGAGCGCTCAAACAAGTGTCTCCCTTGCAACTCGCCACCCCCAAGATGGCGACCAAGCGCCAAACACGAAGGCAGGAGAAAGAAGAAAACAATTCCGCTAAAAGAGCGGTGAGGGGCCCAATTTATATGCAAGTGTGTGGGCTGAGCAAGATACAGTTAAAAACAGGGGATAACGAAATTAAGAATCACCAAAATACAAAAGGCGGTATTTTAAAAATAAGCAGCGCTGTAAGTTGATAAATCCAG
This sequence comes from Lissotriton vulgaris, assembly GCF_964263255.1. Taxonomy (NCBI): domain Eukaryota; kingdom Metazoa; phylum Chordata; class Amphibia; order Caudata; family Salamandridae; genus Lissotriton; species Lissotriton vulgaris. The sequence goes on from NW_028248017.1 coordinate 6,426, forward strand.
CAGTATAGCGCGCGTGCGTGCTATAGTCTTTTCCAAGGCAGAGCTACTGGCAAGCTCACCTTAAATAGGGCTCACCTGTGGTGCTCGCAAGCGCTAGAGCGCTCAAACAAGTGTCTCCCTTGCAACTCGCCACCCCCAAGATGGCGACCAAGCGCCAAACACGAAGGCAGGAGAAAGAAGAAAACAATTCCGCTAAAAGAGCGGTGAGGGGCCCAATTTATATGCAAGTGTGTGGGCTGAGCAAGATACAGTTAAAAACAGGGGATAACGAAATTAAGAATCACCAAAATACAAAAGGCGGTATTTTAAAAATAAGCAGCGCTGTAAGTTGATAAATCCAGCAGTATAGCGCGCGTGCGTGCTATAGTCTTTTCCAAGGCAGAGCTACTGGCAAGCTCACCTTAAATAGGGCTCACCTGTGGTGCTCGCAAGCGCTAGAGCGCTCAAACAAGTGTCTCCCTTGCAACTCGCCACCCCCAAGATGGCGACCAAGCGCCAAACACGAAGGCAGGAGAAAGAAGAAAACAATTCCGCTAAAAGAGCGGTGAGGGGCCCAATTTATATGCAAGTGTGTGGGCTGAGCAAGATACAGTTAAAAACAGGGGATAACGAAATTAAGAATCACCAAAATACAAAAGGCGGTATTTTAAAAATAAGCAGCGCTGTAAGTTGATAAATCCAGCAGTATAGCGCGCGTGCGTGCTATAGTCTTTTCCAAGGCAGAGCTACTGGCAAGCTCACCTTAAATAGGGCTCACCTGTGGTGCTCGCAAGCGCTAGAGCGCTCAAACAAGTGTCTCCCTTGCAACTCGCCACCCCCAAGATGGCGACCAAGCGCCAAACACGAAGGCAGGAGAAAGAAGAAAACAATTCCGCTAAAAGAGCGGTGAGGGGCCCAATTTATATGCAAGTGTGTGGGCTGAGCAAGATACAGTTAAAAACAGGGGATAACGAAATTAAGAATCACCAAAATACAAAAGGCGGTATTTTAAAAATAAGCAGCGCTGTAAGTTGATAAATCCAGCAGTATAGCGCGCGTGCGCGCTATACGCCGCGCATACGCCGCGCTCTATAAATTTTAAAAATAAATAAATAAATAAATAAAGGTTGTGTTGACGCTAAGCATGGGCGAATTTTGCGAATCTCGCGTTCGCGGATTTTGTGGATTTGTGAACTCGCAATCTGCAAAATCCGCAAATTCTTGCGAATTTGCAGATTTTTTTTTTTTGTTCGCAAGGATTTCTGCCAGTTCGCGAGGGTTTCGTACCAGTTCGCAATTGCGAACTTACATTTCGGCGCGCAACGGTCGCAATTATGTTGTTTCTACGTCTGGTTCATCATCACAGGTTCCCAGCACCCTCTGTTTCACCACTGCAACCCCCTGTTACATCAATGCCACCCTCTGGTTCATCATTACTGTAGATTATGGGGGGGAAAAGCAAGCACACCAGCCCTGCTTCAACTGAGATGAATTAATTTGGGGTTAGTTTATTAATGTGTCACTGTTTTAAAATTCCAGTCTGGCACCCTCTTCCTTATCTGTAATTTTGCTTTCTGTTGCAGTGCATTTTTTTTCCCCAGGACCTTTGTGGCCTACTTGTATCTATTCTATGAGCCTGCTGTGAGGGTCAGAGCAGGGTCATACAATTGTTGCAACTAGCAACTAAATTCTGGAGGGGCCCCAGTCAGGAAGCACTACAGGGAATTGTTACTAATGATGAGTTTGAACTCTTGCCCCTGCCGAGTGCTTTCCGTTTTGAAAAACTAGTTTTTCTGCAATTTCGCGGGGTTCGCGGAGCGCGAACACGCGCGAGATCGGATTCGGAAGCCGCAAATTCGTGCGAATATGCAATTTGTTTTTTTTGCGGCGTGTTAGTTGGCAAGGTTTTGTGCGTTTTTGCGAGCCGCTCGTAGCGCAAGGCGCGAAGTTACCCTCGCGGTCGTTCAAGGGCGCAGCCATCTTGTTTGCCTGACGTATTTCCGTTTCCGGGCGCGAAGTGTAATCTCGCAAAGTCTGCGGCTTGCCAGTACAGTTTCGCGCGTGTTCGCAAGGAAAATCTCGTGTGAACTTACCCGCGCGGTCGTGAACGGGCGCGGCCATCTTGTTTCTCATTCATTGCTATGGTTCTGGGCATGGTCTTTGTATCCTCTGTCAATCTCTGCCATCCTTTGCTTGTTTGAAGTTTTTTTTAATCTATTTTACTTATTATCTATCCCTCTATTTTTCTAGCCCTATATTTTTGTGTTTACTGCTACTTTTGGTTAATTTTAAACTACTTTTGTAAACTCTTTTCTTTTCTTCTCTTCCCTATTCTATTTTCTTTATTCCTTTCCGCCCAGACCATGGTGAAGGGAGCCGGGAAGCATCCCGAGAAGGGGAAGGGTGCCGCACCCCGTGTCCGGCTCCCGTGCGGGCGTTTGAGGGGGGAGCTAGTGATGCCACGGGAGATCTTTAGCCCGGAGGAGGTGGGCCAACTCGTTTTTTATGTTCAGCGCCGCCTCCCCAGGACCATCATGGGAGGCGGCAAGATCAGTGCCGGGTACGGGGCCCGGGAGCGCCGGAAGCGGTGGGAGAGGGTTTGCCAGGCCATTTACCACCACTCTCGGGTCTGGCGCACCTACAACCAGGCCACCCACCGCTGGACGGATGTCCTGACCCGTGAGCGAGATCTGCTCGACCTCCTTGGCCTCGAGATCCCCGGGCTTGGTGAGTAGTAGTAGCTATTTCTTTACTACTATGTTTTCTCCTGCTGTGTTATTATTTTGCAAATTTTTGTTTTTTACCAAGAGCAATAATGCTGCTCATTACATTGTAGGTAAATTATATTTCAAAATCTTCTGTGCATTTCAGGTACACTGCTCTCCTTCTTCTCAGTAGTGTTGCTACTATGCTTATTTGTTTTAGATTTTGTGTTCATTTCATTGGCCTGTGAAATTATGTATGAGTGTAGTTTAAAGAACTGCGTAATGCTACACACTAAGGTTCAGATTTTTAATTACCGACGCATCCCTGCAAAGTAGCAGGGATGCGCCAGTAATTGTGCGTCACGCCACCATCACCCATGGTGCGCCGTATTTACAATGCGGCGCACCATGGGCCCAAAACGTCACCAAAGCGTTACGCATGTATGCCGTAAAGGCGGCGCATTGCTGGAGTTGCGTCGCAACGATGGTGCAGCTCCATCAATGCTCTGGGGTGCCCTATCTCCCCAATGCTGCGTCAAGCCGTACGTGTGCTTCAAGCAGGCGCAGGGTTTGAGTCACGCATCATTGTCCTCAAAGTGACTGATTGAAATCTTGTAGATTTCCCTCAGCCACTTTTAGGATGCGTTCCTGCGCAGGAACGCCCTCCCTTGCGCCAGAACGCCCCCTATTGGCGCAGGGCTTTACAACGTGATGCATCTCCCATATGCGTCACGTTGTTAATATACGCCGCACCATTGTGCCTCCTTTGTGCTGTGCTGCGTCACAAAAGTCACGCAACAATGGAGCAAAAGAGCCGCAAGGGGCTTCTAAATCAGCCCCTACAGACTCAAGTCCAGTCCTTCCTTTGTACACATGGCGATAAGAAGAAATAGTGGTGGTGGATTAATAGTTTGAGTATTTTAATGACTGGTTAATGTAGTAGGAAACTTTAGTGTTGTCGCTGATCTTCAATCACGATGGACTTTGGCTGTCACTTTGCGTGCTGCGGACTGCTGCCTGCCAATCCTAGGCAAACCTTTTTAGTACTTTGTTTAGTGAGTTACATAGGGTAGTTTCCAATTCGACGGTCCGCAAATCAAGCAATACTAAAGTAATGACGTAGTCGACCACATGAGATTGGTCAATAATATATTCCGTGTAGTCGTTCCCTATTTGCTATTTCGCAAAAATATTTTGTTAGTTCTTTTGAAATGTTTGATTTGGTTGAGAAATATCATCCATGTTTTCTGTTTTTCTTTCTTTCATGTTGTACATCAGCTTCCCCCAGGGGCAAGAGGAGGACACAGGAGAGGAGGAGGAGGGTGCTGTTGACGATGCAGGCCAGGACCGGGCAGGCGAGGGCTCCTTTGCTGGCCCCAGTAAGTTTTCATTTTAATATAGAGTACTTATTTTTTCCTAGCGTTCCTCATTCGATTTTTTCTAAATCGTCTTTGATCTTCTTGTAGACAGGATCTAAATACTTATCCTGCCTCGACTATGACTCCGTGTGGTATTACTAGATTATTCTTATTAGTCTGTCTGTGTAGCTCACTAAGATTGCACATTTGGCATTTCCATTGGACTCCCATTCTAGTCAGCAATAGCTCTATGCACTGAGTGCAGTCCTCTGGGATTGTCCATAATGTCTTTTCAAGTATTCTAAATGTTTATGCTTTGACCATTGCCAACAATAAAAAGGTGAATGACCACCAAGAAAGAATAAGATACTACTTTACTTTTGGTTTGGATAGGAGGACAATCCATTCTACTACTGTTGCAGGGACAAATCTGCACAAACAGAACTATGGACACTAAATAATGCATTGCTTAGCTTATCAATTATAATAGGTGCTGTTAGACTTTCCACATACCTCAGTGATAACAGACTTTGTAGTTGAACCCCCAATCTCCCTACTGACTAGATAGTGTGGCAGAGTCATTTAGCTCGGGGGGCGCTAGAGGGCGCACTTGCTGAATGGCCGCACTTGCGTGAGGCTCCAGCAGCCTGGCAAAACTATCCTTTGATTATCCTTCTTTCCCTGCACACACCCGCCCGAAAATCCCCACGGAGGAGCGGCAGGGGCCACTACACACTCGGTGAAGCTTTGGTGGCTCTAACCCCCGGGACTCCGGAGTTGTGACCTGCGGAACCCCCCGGCAGGCGTGTGGCTTGCCGCGCCTGTGCCTGCCGTCGGCTACTGGGCCTCCGCGAGCCCGGGGATCACCACGAGGCAAGTGGGCCTCCAGAACTTGGGGAGCGGCGCTGCTTGTACTGGCGGTGGGACCGGCGTCGGGCAGGGGCTCAGAAGGTACGTGTTGTGCACATTGCTGACGATGCGGGGGCAGAGGAGGTACTGAGCCCCCGCTAGTTTCGCCCTGCTGGGAGCCTCATCATTGCTGTGCTATGCGCGATATTTCGGCGCCATAGCGGACTGGCTGCGCTCACCTACAGAGGGCCCGGGACGTCCTGCAGCCTGCCATCCCGCCACAATACACAGCCTCATTGCCTGCTTTTTGCCGCCATCTCAACGGGCTGCCGGCTCCAATGGCCTAGCGCTACTGCGCGTATCCTCGAGGCGCTACATCTCTAGCTGGTACTCCCGCACTTGCTCCCGGGGGACCGGTTCACTCCCGTCCTGCACTCTGTATTACTGCGGGCCCCCCCGCAAACACTTGCTGTGCTCCCCCCGCTGCCTGGCACCTCATTTGCAGTTGAGACACCGCTACACTGCATTGAGTAGTGCGGGGACACTATCTCCTTACCTTGCTCCTCTCCAGTGGCAGCGCGGACAGCGCATAGACGCGGAGGCTTCCTGCATCTCAGTGCCGGCATGGGGAAGCCGGACAGTCGCCAACCCAGGCTGCAGTTTGAACCCGCGTCGCAGAAGAAGGCGTCGCGACACACGGGAGACGCAGCGCCACCCCGGAGCCCAACCACGGAGGCCTCGACATCGGCCCCACTGGCCCCAGATATGGCCGCCATGCTACAGGAGATGCGCCAGGGCTTTGCAACGGTGGTCGACAAAGTGGATAGGCTTTCATCTAGGATGGATGGAATAGCCCAAAAGATGGATGTCCATGAAGAGCGTATAACTGAGGTAGAACGCAGAATATCGGAAAATGATGACACGACCGCGACACATGACTCCCGCCTTGCCAGAATGGACAATGTGTTAAGAGTGATTGCCGCCAAAAACGAGGAGTTGAAAGCTAGGAGCCGGCAGAACAACGTTCGCGTCACAGGCATTCCGGAGTCGACCAACACAGGGAAGATGGAGTTATATATCGAAAAACTGCTTACAGCGGCAGTGGGGGCGGACGGTCTTTCGAATCAATTTATAGTGGAACGCGCCCATCGCTCCCTTGGTCCTCAACCCAAACCTGGAGCCCCACCGCGACCCATAATTGCGCGCCTGCTCAACTACCGAGATCGAGATGCGGCGCTCCGAGCAGCCCGAGCGAACCACAATCTGACATATGATGGCGTGCCCTTCTCCATATACCCTGACTTTACCCCGGTAGTTCAAGAGCAACGGCGAAAGTTTCTTGCAGTCAAGAGGAAACTTCGAGATCTGAACATTGACTATGCCCTCCTGTACCAGGCCAAGCAACGGGTCACCCACCAGGGTACACAGCACTTCTTTCTCAACCCACAACAGGTCGAGGACTACCTCAAGACTTTGCCCAAACGACACAGAAGACCTGCGGACGCCGAGGACTTAAACGCATCTGGTCCCGAGTAGTCAACGGCTGGCTCTCTACGGCTCTTATCTCTGCACGCAAATGGATCGTCCTCACTCCCTTCTCTTCACAGGGGGTCTTATCCTTCTCGGCGGTGGCTGCTGCTGTCCCTGGGGTGCCATGGACGGGTGCTGACTGCAGGTGGTAATGTATGCCAGGCCCCCACCCCCTTACCCCCTCTCTGCTCCGGATGTAGACCCCAAGGGTGGACTTGCACGGAGTGATACGGCTGGGGGTGGTGGAACGTGCACCTCTGATGACCCCTACTGGGTGTTCCCCAATGACATTGACTTTGATTCTATTTTGTTGGTTGGTTTCTTGCATTGTTTTGGTTTGTGGGTGGGGGCGGGTCTGGGGTGCTGGCAAGTTGGGGTGGCTTCAGTGGGTGGTGGGCTGCCTACCGGGCGAAACGGGCGTGCACTGGGCAAGGTATGGCTTCCTGAAGCAGGGCCGGAAAGTTTCGCCCTGTGTGGTTGAATACTGAGAACTGTTTTGCTTTCTGCCATTCAGGTCCTTTTGTTGGGACTGTTTGGGGGGGGGGGGGGGTGGGTGGGAGGGTGTGCTGGGAGTTCTGTTGGGGTTCAGGTTCTAACATGTGCATGATGTGTTTTGAACTCACTTATCTGCCCTGTGGAGGGCTCCTTGGTTTTGGCCGGGGGATGAGGGGGTGGGACGGGTGTGCTATGCATTGTCTGTGGCTGAGTGGTGGCACAGGAGATAGGGGCGTTTCCTCAGTGTTTTGCTCTCTGTTCCCTCTGGGGGTCGCTGGGCCGGCCCGATTGGGCGATGGCCTGTTTATTGCTGAAGTTGACTGGGCCGTCTTACACGCTTTAATCCTGCAATCATTGTTTCACACTTCGACATGGGTGGCACACGCTTGAATGTGATTACTTGGAATGTGCGAGGGCTGAGGGACCATAGGAAGAGAAGACAATTATTGATCTACCTTGATCGCCATAACATTCACATTGCTTTCCTACAGGAAACGCATTTCGCGCCCCACGGGTCACACACCTTTGGAAGTAGGTGGGCTTCTCACACGATCTTCGCTAATTACTCCTCATATGCACGAGGTACAGCCATTCTGGTTAAGAGGTCCACGCCTTTTCGGCTTGCTGGCTCCAGGGCTGATCCCCAGGGGAGGTATTGTTTGCTATGGGGTAGACTGGGGCAGATGGCAGTGACACTAGCATGTTGTTATGGGCCTAACACTGATGACCCGCACTTCTTTACTTCTTTATGGGCTGCGATAGTGGAGACGGGCCCACAACACCTTATATGGGGTGGAGACTTCAACACGACCCTGCACCCCCCCCTGGATAGGTCACATCCCGCCCCCCACCATTATACTAACGGGCGAGAAGTCCTTAGGGCAACCGTTGCCGGTAACAATCTCATAGACGCCTGGCGTTCACACTGCGGGACTAGAGGGGAGGGTACACACTTTACAGCGCAGGCTAAGTCGTGGGAACGGCTCGACTATTTCCTCCTAACCTCACAATTATATACGGCGCTGGTTCACGCGTCGCACCTCCCCAGGACATATTCCGACCACTCTCCTGTTCTTATTACATTGTCCGGTTCAGAGCTAGGCCCCCCCAGTGACGGCGTGGCGTATGCAACCCTCTATGTTATTGGACTCGATATTCCAAAAGGAACTCCGGGATGAATGTTTAGATTTCTTTAAACGTAATAAGGACTCTGTCCAGGACGTAGGGACCATATGGGACGCCTTTAAGGCCACGCTCCGGGGCTTATGTCTCTCGAAAGGCTCGGGAGTACTCAAGAGCATATTGACCAGATTACGCAGTCTAGAAGCTGACCTATGTAGTGCTGAGGCCCGCCTTAGAACAAACCCTGACAATGCAACCCTCGCTACCATTCGTGAAAAGCTGTCAGAATTCTCTGAGGAAGCTGCCCGCGAGGTAAAGTTTAGGAACAAATACTGGGTGGCCAGGCGATATGGAGAGGGTGAGAGACCCGGGAAGGCCCTGGCGGCGATGGTTAAAGTGATGCGCTCGCCAACGGTCATACTGGAACTTGAGACTGCTGAGGGGCTGGTACTCAGGGACACCATCCAAATCCTGAACGAATTTGTGCGGCACTATGGTGCGCTGTACTCCTCTAACAGAACTGGCGACCTCACTCTGGACGATTATTTGGCGGATGTATCCTTAGGTTGGTTGAGCGATGCACAGAGAGCCTTCTTGAGCGCCCCCTTTGAATTGGATGAGGTCAGGGAGGCTATTATGAGCATGAAGTCGGGTAAGGCCACTGGGCTAGATGGCATCCCTATTGAGTTCTACAAAACGTTTATTGACTTCATGGCGCCAGTGCTTCGGGAGGTTTATGAGGACGCCCTAGAGGTGGGCCATCTCCCTGCCTCCATGAGAATTGCCCTTATTAAGTCACTGCTCAAGCCAGGCAAGCCCGCGTCCAGCTATGACTCCTACAGACTGCTGTCCTTATTAAATTGTGACGTGAAAATTCTTGCGAAACTGATTGCAGCACGCATCAGCCTCCTCCTGCCGGCTCTGATACTTCCGGACCAGGCCGGATTTGTCCCTGGGAGAGCGACGTCGCACAATCTCCGTACCTTTTTCTCGGTCTATGACTCAGTCCACGAAGACCTCCCAATGGCAGCCGTTTTTTTAGACGCCACTAAGGCGTTTGACTCGCTCGAGTGGGACTATGTGTTCAAAGTTCTGGAGCGAATGGGATTCCCACTTATATTTATTTCATGGATTAGATTATTGTATACGCGTCCAGTGGCCAGAGTCCTCATCAATGGGAAATTGTCTTCGGACTTCCCGATCTCCAGGGGGACACGGCAGGGTTGCCCCCTGTCCCCCCTCCTCTTCGCCATAGCCACTGAACCCCTGGCTGCTAAATTGCGACAGCATCATAGGGACAATGCGCTACGCTGCTTTCAGAGACAGATACTCGTCTCTATGTATGCCGATGATATCACCCTTTATGTTCACCACCCTAGCGACAACCTACATCCCATACTCCGGGAGTTTATACGGTTTGGTGCCCTTTCGGGAGTTCAAATTAACTGGAGTAAGTCGTGTATCTTCCCCCTTACTGCCTCGACGAGCCAGTTTCCGCTGGAATTCCCGCTTGCCTGGTGCACAGGAGATTTTAAGTACTTGGGCATACATGTGGAAAAGAGTAGAGAGGAGCTGATTCGTGCTAATTATGGCACTGTGATGGACAAGATTAGTGACAATATATCCAGATGGATCACACTCCCCCTTTCCATGGCTGGACGAGCCTCATTAGTTAAAATGGTTATACTCCCTCAGCTTTTGTATCTCTTTTTGAACATTCCGTATCATCCCGGATCTCATTTCTTTCGATTGCTGCGCTCGGAATTGCTCCAACTGGTGTGGGGTTGGAAGACACCCAGACTCAAATGGGAAATCCTAGTCCGACCATTCTCACAAGGGGGCTTCGGCATTCCTGACTTTGAGCTTTACTATCGAGCTGCTCAAGCCCACTATGCGTACTTCTGGGTACGTCAGCAGAGATATATGCCTCAACTGGCGGCCGAACACTGGTTAGCCCACCCGACCCCTATCGAAGGCGCACTTTACTCCCAGGTTGAAGGTAGGGACAAGACCCCTTCCACGGTGTCCAGCACGGTAACGGTGTGGAACTCCATTGTTTTGAAGCTTGACCTGCACTTCCTATATGCTCCACTGCTGCCACTGACCTACCACCCGCAGCTTCCGCTCCTCCAAGAGGCTGGCTTCCAGAAATTGTTGAAAAAAATTCATGTCACTACATGGGGGGACTTGTATCGTGATGGCACCTTCCGTACTAAGGACCAGCTGTACGAGGGCATACAACCGACACCTCTAGACCTATTTTACTATATCAGGCTCCGGCACGGACTACAGGCCCTTACGCCTGACTTCCCCTGTGAGCCCCCAGTGCTTCTTCCCTTACAGAACTTGCTGCTTCATGACACTCCGAATAGATTGGTATCCACACTCTATAAATCTGTCCGGGCCAACAGGGCCTACACTGCTCTGCCCGCTAGGCACAAATGGGAACAGGATCTAGCCTTGACTCTCACAGATACACAATGGGAATTTTGCCTACAGCAGACCGAGCGCATATCCTCCAATAGCCGTTATAGGATAATTCATTATAAATTCCTGCACAGACTGTACCACACTCCAGCGCGTCTACACAGGTTCCAGCTTAGACCTACAGATACGTGTGACAGGTGTGGGGCTCCTGGGGCTGATTTCCTTCACCTTGCATGGGGCTGTGCTGAAGTAAGCAGATTCTGGATTCAGGTGTTTCAAGCGTTGTCCGAAATGATACACACGACGGTCGTTCCGTCCCCATTGATGGCCCTTCTGGGGTATGTTGCACCTCTCCAGGTGGCTCACCGCAAATATGTGGCACTGGCTATGCTTCTGGCTAAACGCAGGGTGGCCTGTAGGTGGGGGAGGGGAAGGGCGCCCAAGTTTAAGGATTGGATGAGTGACTTGGTATACTGCCAGGAACAATTGCATACTTATTCCGAACTGTTGCCACCTACTTCTAGGCCTACTGATATTTGGGCCCCGTTACACTGTTATTTGATAACTGACCCACTCGAGGATGACCGCACTTAAAGTTGGGATGTTGGGACCCTGCGATGCTGCTTCTTGGTCTTGAACTGAAACTCCTAGACCGACTTGTGTGGCGTGATGTGCTTGCTGCTCCCCCCCTTTCCCCACCCCCTATTTTCTCCTACCTCCCCGTCTCAGGGCTCTCTGTGGGCTGCTCCGACCTCCTCGACTTCACCCAGGTATCTACCGGCCTACTTCCGTCGATACCGAGGCCCGCCTTTCCTTCCTTTGTGGTCTCATAGCTGTGACAGCCACATGCCTCCCACGGTCTGATATGCCCGACTGGGCGCCCGATGTGTCCGCTCCCCCCCCCCCCCCTTGGGTTCACCTAGACACAGCACATGCTACTGTTGACATAAAAATTCAAAAATGCAAGACTCATAGTTTAGCTGTGAAGACGCTGCACTTGTCACTTGGATGTTCTTGTTTGACGCGATTGTGATCGCACCCATGCACTGCTGTTGTTACTTGTGCTACTGTATGCATCGATAGCGGCCGGCCTCTGGGTTGTTGGCGAGACGCTGTGTACTCCTGACAGTGCTCAATAAATGTTTTGCACAAAAAAAAAAAAGTCATTTAGCTCCCAAAGTCACCGATGGCAGAGGCACGGACTCATGCTTGCAAAAATTCCAAAACCTTTAGCTCATCCACTCTAGTCTGGAGGACCAAAAACCACAGAGTCTATTTAAGTTTAAAAGCTTTATTAAAAGTAAACACATTTATTAAAATCAAGTTTGTCATAAAAGTGAACGTGTAACTGAAAATGGAAAAGTGCTTAGTGCTGACGATTAATTGGACACATTTCTTGTGGTCGAGCCGAGCTCTCACCTGGTTTGAACTTGATCCTGCTCGTGTTCTTAGAAGTCAAGCTTCTGTCTGTTAGGAGAAAAAGTGGTGCGTGTTAAAAAGTAAAAAGCAAACATTCATCAGTTGTGCCAAAAAGTGCAGCAAGACAACAGCCTTCCCTGGAAAAAGGGACATTTGTACTCTAGAGTACACAGTCATAAATTATTAAATTGCATAGTGTTTTTTTCACATTTCTTTCTTCCTCCTAGACCAAATATTATATAGTAGTGAGTGGTGTATTCTAACATTATTAAATGTACTTTGTAGGTGGAACATCTGGAGACGGGGCCAGGGCGGAGGTGGTGGTGGCATTGCACAAGGAGGACAACTCTGGGGAGGAGGCGGTGCAAGTGCCGGACAAGGACATGCCTGTGAGGGTTCACACGGTGGTGGCGGGCAGAGGTAAGCTATACATTCCTTAGTCATTGAGATTGAAGACTGCAGAGTGTGCTTTCTGCACGGGTGTATTATAAATAAACCAGGTAGTAGCTTCCTCTAAATGTACTTCGACTTAGCTGTGAAGTTTTTGGCGAGAAGAATCCCAATCAGATCTGAGGTGAACTTGATGGATGGGATGAACGAAAAGCGAAAGAAGGGTGTAAGTAAGTGTGGAAGCACGAGAAATGTAATGATGACTGGCAAAGAAGAATGATATGTGTTTGCTTGGTCCCCGAGGTGGCTGGGAAGGAAAGAAAATGGTATGGTGCATGGCTGGGTGAATGATGAAGCAAGGATGGGTGGAAGGAGAACAGCCTGGGTGGGTGAGACAGAAACTGTATGTGTGCATATACTTTGAATGGATGGATGCCTGGATCATTCATGGTACTATCTGACTCTTAGATAGCATATGTGTATCTAGAGAGAGTAGACGGTCACTGGATGAACTAAGTGTTACTTTGAAGAGCATGTAACACCGCACCCGCACGTCCGTTCCAGTGTAGGAAAGGCAAGGAAAAGAAGTTGTAACGTTGTCCAAATACTACCATGAATAGTAGCAGTAGTTTGTATTGCAACTGCAAGCACAGCATATATCCGGTTATTACGGTGGACACTCCCTACCTCTCTTAATAACTTTAGTTTAGTAGTAGTACGTCATTCATGTGTGGGGGTATCACTGTTCACTCAATAATAAGCAAAGCACCTAAAGTCATCCCATATGTCATCAAATACATCCCATGTGAAGTGATAGATAATCAGATAATTTAGCTTCTTCATTTTCCTTTTCTAATACTCATTTGCACTGTAGGGTGAAAGCTAAATTAATTAAGCAGTAGCCCTTTTAACAGAGTATTCTCAGTGCCGTAATAGAAAAGTAAGAGCTTCACCACCTGCATGTACTGGACCGGTACAGTAACGCAAGTCTGTCTCACTCACCATGGTGTGCGTCTGTTTTTCTCGGGTGCAAGTTCACTGCGCTGGCATTATGCCGGCTTGCATAAGATAACGTACCAATTTTCCTAAACAAGAGAGAAGAAGAAGAATAAGAGTGGTGTACTGTCATAGTCGACTGTAATGGAAGTCCATAGTGCTCGTAGAATTTGTTCCTGAAACTCCCACTAATGTTAGAGCAAGGATGAAGAAGTCGGAGGTTACATAGATACTGTCCTCAATAGTTATGTACTGTGCTTTCAATTTGCTACTTGTACTGTGACAACTTTCTGCTCAATCATTTTGTGTTGATCTTAAGGAGCATTGGTTACAGACTATGTCTTTCTTTTTTCATGTAGTTGCTCCTTCCAAATCCAAGAAACCATCAAGGAGGAAGGAGCTGGCTCGAATGGCCCGGCAACGGAGGCGGGATGCCACTGTCGCTGAATATCGGCGGCTGGTGGCCCTGGAGGAGGAGGAGACGCAGTCTGGTACAACAACAACGTCCACTGGGACAGCTGCATCCTCCTCCGTGCGGGCTGCCAGCCAGCGCAGTGCTCCAGCGGTACGGAGCCGGGCTACCAAAGCCAAACGCCACCGCCGAGCAGCAAAGAAAGCAGCTGCCCCTCACAGGATTTGCAAGGCACACCGGCGCCGCTTATCCCTCAGACTGTCCTACCTGGAGCAGGAGGTCCATAACTATAAGAACTTGGTGGAGGGCCTCCGCTTCGAACTTGCCACCCTCCGCAAGGAGCATGATGCCCTGGCTGGTAATTCCAACAGCACCCTGCCATAGTGTCCCTTGCCCCTTTTTTAGAGACTTTGGGGGGTGGGAATTGGGAGTTGGGATTTTTGGGGACTTTTGAAGGACAATCGTTGGGGTTAGGGAGGGTCTTGCGGGAGATTCTTTTGTTAGGGCTATAAAAAAATACTTTTTGAAACTTTATCTGACCAAACCTGTTTTTTACTGCTTTTGAGTCTGGTGGGTGGGGGTTTAACAGTAAGTTTGTTTTCCTGAATAGTCCTAGGACTTTAGTAGTACTACCGTCAATCCAATCTCTCGTCTCTCCTAATACTCCATTATACTACCTCCAACCAAACGCCTATCTTACCTGTAATTTCTGTTTGCAAGTAGGGCTAGGCCCAGGGCTGGCTCCACGGGAAACAGCGAATAAGGTTGGCAATCCTGGGCGGATAAAATTTCCTCATAGCGGTGGTACTAGTGGTGTGACACAGTGGCAGTTGCATGCCTATGAAAAAAAAGAAAATGAAATCTGGTTTGTCCTCATAAGCAATACAACGGTACAATAGAGAATATAGCAGGTGACAGAAGTACACTAGAACAGTGTCACATTGTAGCCTAACAAATGTTAAAGTATAACTAATTCGGTTGAAGTTCTTTGACATTAGCCATGGGTCTTTGTCAAGCAGAGTAAGAATATATCCTCGGATTTCTTCACCAGCCTGTTGCTATCACCTTATCCTCCCCAGCAAGTGTGTGGATTTATTGCTGTAATTTAGTCACACATCAATGAAAACCACACAGCCCGGGGGAAGAGGGTTAGGGTTTGAAAAATGGATGGGTACGGGGGTTTTTGGGAAAGGTTTTGGGAGACAAGAAAAAATAGCGCAGCATGGACAAACAATTGTGAACATAAACAAATCTTTGGGTACAAACCTATCCATCAATCTTTGAAAGTGCATGCACTACTGCATGCATGTCAGTGAAAAGTAAGTAGTACTTTCGACAACTGTGGAAGAAAGAATGCGACAGTACAGGGCGTGTGTGGAATTATTGATAACTATATTCAACATAAGGTCTCTGTTGCCAGATACCTGAGAGCCTTGCTGGTCACTATAAATCCATTCACAACACTCAATGGGGTTGGTCTGGAAGGTATAGTAGATAGAAAAGGAGATATTGCTCTTTTTCTAGGTGTCCCCTCACTCACCAGGGTTGCCCCTTGGTGACATGCTTCATCATTGGGGCCATCCCAGTCCTCTACGGGCTGGGGCGTGCTGCGACTTGCAAATTACGTAGGAGCACTTATAAATGACTATGTGTGGTGCAGATGTGATAGTGGAGTGGACTAAGTGATGTGTTAAGGGATCAATTTAGAAGCAGAGAGAGATCCAAGAAATGCAGTCACAGTCAGAGAAAAAGACAAAGGATACTGTATCTGTATGTTGTTGTAGTTGTCCTGTTGAATTTGGTAAGTAAGTTGCCTGCAGAAAAAAAATCCTCTTATTAGCGGCACTCCTCCATTGCAGCCGACGCTTCGTCCATCGATGTTGGTCACCAGAAGACACCCTGTAAAAAAAGCACAGTATGGACAAACAATTGAACATAAACAAATCTTTGGGTACAAACCTATCCATCAATCTTTGAAAGTGCATGCACTACTGCATGCATGTCAGTGAAAAGTAAGTAGTACTTTCGACAACTGTGGAAGAAAGAATGCGACAGTACAGGGCGTGTGTGGAATTATTGATAACTATATTCAACATATGGTCTCTGTTGCCAGATACCTGAGAGCCTTGCTGGTCACTATAAATCCATTCACAACACTCAATGGGGTTGGTCTGGAAGGTATAGTAGATAGAAAAGGAGAAATTGCTCTTTTTCTAGGTGTCCCCTCACTCACCAGGGTTGCCCCTTGGTGACATGCTTCATCATTGGGGCCATCCCAGTCCTCTATGGGCTGGGGCGTGCTGCGACTTGCGAATTACGTAGGAGCACTTACAAATGACTATGTGTGGTGCAGATGCGATAGTGGAGTGGACTAAGTGATGTGTTAAGGGATCAATTTAGAAGCAGAGAGAGATCCAAGAAATGCAGTCACAGTCAGAGAAAAAGACAAAGGATACTGTATCTGTATGTTGTTGTAGTTGTCCTGTTGAATTTGGTAAGTAAGTTGCCTGCAGAAAAAAAATCCTCTTATTAGCGGCACTCCTCCATTGCAGCTGACGCTTCGTCCATCGATGTTCGTGACCTGAAGACACCCTGTCCACTGCCTGCCTGATGCTGAATTGTGGCTCGCTAATGTGAAGCCTGACTCCATCCTTTTTTCCCCATTGCACAGACTGAAACCCGGCCTGTAATTATTCAACGAAAAACAGGAAGTGATATAATATTACAACACCACTGATAAATAAATATAAGGTATGTAGGCTGTGGAGTGCAAAAAGTCACACTTTGATTTTCCTAGTAGACAGTACAATATTTTTGAAAGTGCGTACTCTGTCAGAGTCACCTTTTGAAGGATAAATAAGTATGGGCAAATTAATGTAGCAGATCTTTCCCCTCAAGCTAGGTGTCCTGTAAACTGTGTTTTAGAACAAAATTAGATCTTCCCAGCAGTGCTCCCACCCAGACCCTTACTAAAGCCAGTCGCAAAAATGTAGAAGACCCCCAATCAAATCTCAAAAAACTAGGCCTAGCAGAAAACTGGTGACAAAACGTACTTTGAAAGTAAAAGTAGGCCCAAGTACCCCCTTACCCACCACGGATTGCATTCAAACCACTTGCAAGCAACCAAGCAAAAGTATCCATAGCCAGCATCGCTCCAAGACTCTAAAACCCCCCCACCCAAACACATGCAATAGAAATACTGCAAACCCTAACGAACCCTAAGTTAAGAATAGTGGCAAAGGCTTTCTTTAACTATGCCAAATCCCCCCTTTCCCACCATGGATTTTCTTCAAATGACTTGCAACCAAAATTACACATTCTCACGAGTGCTCTAAGACCCCAGAACTCAGTTGCAAAAATCTAGAACACCCCGAAACACATGCAATCCTGCTGCTAGGGCTAACCCTAACGAACCCTAAGTTACAAAAAGTGCCAAAAGGCTTTTCCGCGAGGATTTTGTCCAAACCACTTCTACCCGGTATTAGACCTTCCCAGGAATGCCCCAAGACCCGCCAACCCACCCGCCAAGAAGCATAGCACCCCCAAACAGGCCAAAAGCAAAATCTCATACTTACAAACATACATACAAAGAGCAAAAGTACAAAAATGGGGACTTTGTCATTTTTTTCCAAATTTCCCAAATCACTCCGCGCGTTCTGCAGCTAGGCCCTAACTCCCCTCTGCCACCATGGATTTGCTTCAAACCTCTTGCAAAGTAAAGTATATATAGCCAGCAGTGCGCCCAGACCCCGAAACCCACCCACAAACACCAGGAAGCCCCCCTAAAAGGCCCCCGAAAATGCTACATTGAGCAAAATGTCAGAAATAGCAACAGAAAAAATCGGCCTGGATTTTGTCCCAACCACTTCTACCCGGTATTAGACCTTCCCAGGAATGCCCCAAGACCCACCAACCCACCCGCCAAGAAGCATAACACCCCCAAACAGGCCAAAAGCAAAATCTCATAATTGCAATATTTCTCGGCCTTCGGTCCAAACGCGCTGCGTAGCTAGGCCATAAGTCGGGGTTGCCACCACGGATTTCCTGAAAAGCAAATGCAATCAAGATTAGAGTGTCCCAGCAGTGCTCCCAGACCCCGAAACTCACCCACTAACACCAGGAAGCCCCCCAAACAGGCCCCCGAAAACGCTACATTGAGCAAAATGTCAGAAATAGCAACAAAAAAAATCGCCTCGGATTTTGTCCCAACCACTTTTATCCGGTATTAGAGCTTCCCAGCAATGGCCCCAGAGCCGTCAACCCAGGAGAAAACGAGTAGAAGACCCCCAAACAGCCAAAGAGCAAAAGTACAAAAATGGGGACTTGGTCATTTTTTCCCAAATTTCCCAAATCACTCCGCGCGCGCTCTGCAGCTAGGCCCTAACTCCCCTCTGCCACCATGGATTTGCTTCAAACCTCTTGCAAAGTAAAGTATATATAGCCAGCAGTGCGCCCAGACCCCGAAACCCACCCACAAACACCAGGAAGCCCCCCAAACAGGCCCCCGAAAACGCTACATTGAGCAAAATGTCAGAAATAGCAAAAAAAAAATTGGCCTGGATTTTGTCCCAACCACTTCTACCCGGTATTAGACCTTCCCAGGAATGCCCCAAGACCCGCCAACCCACCCGCCAAGAAGCATAACACCCCCAAACAGGCCAAAAGCAAAATCTCATACTTGCAATATTTCTCGGCCTTCGGTCCAAACGCGCTGCGTAGCTAGGCCATAAGTCGGGGTTGCCACCACGGATTTCCTGAAAAGCAAATGCAATTAAGATTAGAGTGTCCCAGCAGTGCTCCCAGACCCCGAAACTCACCCACAAACACCAGGAAGCCCCCCAAACAGGCCCCCGAAAACGCTACATTGAGCAAAATGTCAGAAATAGCAAATAAAAAATCGACGTGGATTTTGTCCCAACCACTTTTATCCGGTATTAGAGCTTCCCAGCAATGGCCCCAGAGCCGTCAACCCAGGAGAAAACGAGTAGAAGAACCCCAAACAGCCAAAGAGCAAAAGTACAAAAATGGGGACTTTGTCATTTTTTTTCAAATTTCCCAAATCCCTCCGCGCGCGCTCTGCAGCTAGGCCCTAACTCCCCTCTGCCACCATGGATTTGCTTCAATCCTCTTGCAAAGTAAAGTATATATAGCCAGCAGTGCGCCCAGACCCCGAAACCCACCCACAAACACCAGGAAGCCCCCCAAACAGGCCCCCGAAAACGCTACATTGAGCAAAATGTCAGAAATAGCAACAAAAAAATCGGCCTGGATTTTGTCCCAACCACTTCTACCCTGTATTAGACCTTCCCAGGAATGCCCCAGGACCCGCCAACCCACCCGCCAAGAAGCATAACACCCCCAAACAGGCCAAAAGCAAAATCTCATACTTGCAATATTTCTCGGCCTTCGGTCCAAACGCGCTGCGTAGCTAGGCCATAAGTCGGGGTTGCCACCACGGATTTCCTGAAAAGCAAATGCAATCAAGATTAGAGTGTCCCAGCAGTGCTCCCAGACCCCGAAACTCACCCACAAACAGACGGAACCCCCCCTAAGAGCACTTCAAAGGCAAGCAAGTCAGCAAAAACACTAAATAAGTTGCGCCTCGTATTTGGTCCAAACCACTTTTATCCGGTATTAGAGCTTCCCAACAATGGTCCCAGAGCCATCAACTCACCTGCAAAGAGGTAGAACAACACCCCCACAAGTGCTGAGTCTTTCTTCATTGGGCGTAAACCAGCCCTCTGGTTTGATGGAAATAGGAGTCTGGAGGAGGAGGATAGAGGAGCATGTTCTTCTGAACTTGTGAACCCGAGGAATGCAGACTGCGGCAACTTCAAATCAATTAGCAAACCAGTGAAGACAGTTCTGCTGATGGGCTTGTTTTTGTGATTATCTGATTAAAGTTTGAAATATATTAACTGTGCACAACAAAGAAAGACAGACACACAGGAATAAAAGTGAATAAGGACGAAAAAGAAAGTTATTGATTCGTTGTCTCATTTTCAGGGCTCTGTATCACGGTCCAGGAATGAGAATAAGGCTTCGTCATCATACTCTGCGAATTCAGGCAGGGTGAGCTCAGTGTCACCTGACAGAGTAGAAATTCCCTCATCTATGTTGCTGGCCACCTCGTCTTCATCCGGCGCGCTTTCTCGTACTCTGAAATCTGGTGGTATGAGGTGCTGATTCATCTTGATCATTGTTTGGGAGTTACAATGCCACCAGCAGCACTGAAAACACGTTCAGAAGACACGCTTGCGAGTGGGCAAGACAAGTAGTTTAAAGCCAGGTTGGTGAGCTGTGGCCACAATTCTTTTTTCCCATGCCAATACGCCAATGGGTCAGAATTAACATAGACCTCTGTTGAGTCATTCAGATAGTCCTTCACCATCGACTCAAGGTCCTCATCCAAGGTTCCTCCACTTTGCTTAGCTGTTGCTGTGCCTCTGACCTTTTGAGAACCAAACCCACGCAGAGCTAGCCAATCCTCTTCAGCCTCCAATGTTTCTGTTGTGTGTTGTGCAGATGATCCGGTTGCCGGTGTCTTTAACGGCTGAGAGGTCACTTGTGCCACAGCCACAGGTGCAGAAGTGGATTGTTTTGACTGGGGATGGCCTGCTGATGTACTGCCATTTCCTTCAATTTTCTGCCGTTCTCTTTCTCTTTTCCAACGTTTGTACTTTGGAACATGTTCATCATCAAAAGGAAGGAATGCTTGGCCTGCCAGCGCCTTTTTGTAGCGTGGATCCAGAATAGTAGCACAAATGTAATGCTCTTCTGAGTGGATCATTTTAAGACGTTCATCACCTTGTAGGAGCTCTAATAATTTCTCAGCCAGAACAAAAGAGTCTTGGTTTTTTACATCTTTTTCAAACACAGAACACACCTCCTTCAGTTGGTGCTCCAGCATGTACAACAATGGGATAGCTTTTCCCAAATTACAGTCCTCCTTGTTGACTGCACGCGTGAAGAACTCAAAAGGACGAAGCATGTGTGTCAGGCTTTGAACTATGTTCCATTGCGCCGCACCCATCCTCAGGTCATCCTGAGCTGTACCCTCTGTTAAGAAATATTGATCGAGTACCGTATACTGCTCATACAGACGCTCAAGCATGTAGAAGGTTGAGTTCCAACGTGTTACCACCTCCTGGATGAGTGCTTTCACTGGCATTTGACGTTGATATAGCAGGCTCCTCAGCTGCTTCCGGGCCTTAAAAGAATGGCTGAAATGGTTGCACATTTTTCGGCAGGTGTCCAATACTCTGTACGCTGCACTGCCTTTATTACCCAAGAATTTTTGGGCAACCAGGTTTATACAGTGCGCCAAACACGGGACTCTGAAATAGTTACCCAGCCTCATGGCCTTAACTATATTGGCGCCATTGTCCGTGGAAACATAACCAACCTTGCGTTTTTTTGGGGACAGCCAGTTAAGGACCTTTGTGTTAAAGACATCCAAAATGTTTTCTGCTGTGTGACGTTTCTCCAAACCAAACATGGCTAGTGTTGCATGTTTCCGAGCAGCTTTAAAAACAATGTCCGGGTCAACACCTGTGTTTAGCTTTGCTTTAGCCCCTGAAAAAGAGACCCAGTGTGCAGTGATGCACATGTAATCAGCGCCTGCGCCACTGGTCCACATGTCTGTTGTCAGATGTATAGTCTGAACAACACTCTTCTGCAAAGCTGCCCCAATCACCTTCAGAACATCTTCATGTAGTGCTGGAACTGCAACTCGGGCAAAATAGAACCGGCTAGGAACCTTCCATTTAGGGCAGAGAGCTGCCACTAATTCTAGAAAACCAACCCCTTCTACAAAAGAAAAAGGGAGAAGGTCCAGAGCTAGCATTTTAGCCATCTTAGTGTTATACAGACGCGTCAGTGGGTGGTTGCGTTCATATTGCGCTTCTGTAAACAACATCTTTTTAATGTTGCCCTGGATCAAGGATTTACGGGATGATGATGATATCTTCGACCCAGTTACGCTCGCTGATGAACTTTTCCGCATTGATGTCTCACTCTCCCCCACACTCTTAGTGTGCCTCACATGGGGTGTGCTGCTGACAGGGGTACTGGGTGTAAGTGAAGTGTTTGAATCGTCTTCTTCCTCCTCGTCATCATCAGATGAAAAATCAACATTTTCATTACGTGCAATTCGGGCTTCCTTGACCGCCTCTAGGTGCGCAAACCATTGGACAGGGTGCGCTCTCCTAAGATGACCTCTCTGGCCTCCGGTACCATAGTTGGTACCAAACTTACCACGACTAACTCGAAGCTTACACATGCTACAAATGGCTACGTTTTCCATTCTTGGGCAAACACTAAAGAAGTCCCAAACTGGAGACTTGAAATGTCTTTGGGGCCGGAGGAGGCGGCAATACTGGTGGTGGTGGTCCTGCTGCTAATGCCAGATGAAGTGGAGGATGTGGATTGCCGAACTTCAGTACGTTTTGCACTTTCACCACCACGAATTGAGGTCGAGGTGGATGGAGGTCCCTTCTTGCGAGAAAGAAATATGGAAGCGGTAGGTGTTGGTGTACTAGTTAACTCCAAATCTAATGATTGTTGTGTTTCCATTTCCATTGCCTCCTCGTCGACATCATCATCATGCTCAGCAGCTTCTCGGGATAGGGTCAAAATGTCTCTTTGCTGCATGCCCGCTGGGGCTGCAGTCACCATTATGATGACTGGATCGTCGTCGTGAAGGGCTTCATCAGCAGCAGTATGCGTGACTTCTTGTTGAGCCTCATCACACTCCATAGGTATGAGTTTTTCGACGACCTTCCTTTTACGCTTAGGTATCTTTGTCAGATCGGATTCATGGTGTGACGCACTCTCAGACAGCCTTGGTGGTTCCCAATCTTCATCCCGATCATCAGAAGGAGGTGTGCTTGAAGAAGATGTAGACCTCACCCTTGATCTCTTCCTTGCTAGGGGTGTGGAAGACAATGAATGATCATCAGGAGGAGTGGCTTCCTCAAATGATACCTCGCCTTGATTGTCGATTGCCTGATGTGCCCCTACGTCGGGAGAAACAACTATTGTGGGCACTTGTGACCCTCCATGCACCTCTGCTTGCGCATCTCCTTGCGCTGCCTCTCCTTCCACATATACTTGGGCTTGTACTTGCACATGGTGTTGTTGTTGCGGCTGTGGTTGTTCAACACTTGTCAGATGACTTACAACAAGCTGTGTTGATTCAGGGACATTGCTGCTACTTTCTTGCGATGAGCCAACATCACTGGTCGATGGTGATTGGAGAAGTACACTGACTGCCTCTGAAGCACTCAAGGGCTTTGACTTAAGTTGGCGTGGTGGTGGAGGCACTGAACCCAATGGAGCAGGGGTGCTGCTCCCAGCTTGGTCCCCAGCAGATCCTGCTGCTGCAGGCGTACTTTTTTTTTTGCTCCCAAAAAACGTGGCGGTTGGCACACCAGCCTCCTTGGTAACTTGCTTCATCTGCTCCTTACTAGCAACTTTCTTGCTAGAGGAGCTACGGAGACCGTTTTTTGGGGCCATCTTTTTCAGAGCAGGTCAGACAGCAGGCCGCAGTTGCACAAATTGTAGAGTTGTCTGAGGCCAGACGTGACGTCGCGTGACGTTATGCTGCACACACACACCGCTGCAGGACTTCTTCCTGGCACTGGTGGTTCTCTTGAGTCTTGTGCACCTAAAAACAATGGAAGACAGAGGAACATCAGTTCAGTTATACACCCCAAAAAAATCGAAAGAAAACCCAGAAAAATCAGCACAATCCCATTCCATCCATGCCCTCCATGATGTTTAAGTTCAAGACACCCCACAGAAAGACTAGGCCCATGCTAGACTCAAATACCCCTAGTGAAAAGGCCACAAGTACAGCCCCCAAAAATCGAAAATCACTGAAAAATCAGCACAATCCCATTCCATCCATGCCCTCCATGATGTTTAAATTCAAGACACCCCACAGAAAGACTAGGCCCATGCTGGACTCAAATACCCCTAGTGAAAAGGCCACAAGTACAGCCCCCAAAAATCGAAAATCACTGAAAAATCAGCACAATCCCATTCCATCCATGCCCTCCATGATGTTTAAATTCAAGACACCCCACGGAAAGACTAGGCCCATGCAAGACTCACTACCCCTGGGCATAAAGGTTGAAAAGTAGGCAAAATGGTTGCAGGCCTAACAACAATGCCTACATTCAAAATGGCCACTTGCCTCCCTGCACATGGCCAGGCCCTGTAGCAGCACTCAAAATGGCCCCCAGCCACATGGCCTGTCCCTCCCCATAAACACCCCCAAAAATCGAAAATCACTGAAAAATCAGCACAATCCCATTCCATCCATGCCCTCCATGATGTTTCAGTTCAAGATACCCCACAGAAAGACTAGGCCCATGCAAGACTCAATACCCCTGGTGAAAAGGCCACAAGTACAGCTCCAAAAAACGAAAATCACTGAAAAATCAGCACAATCCCATTCCATCCATGCCCTCCATGATGTTTAAGTTCAAGACACCCCACAGAAAGACTAGGCCCATGCAAGACTCAATACCCCTGGTGAAAAGGCCACAAGTACAGCCCCAAAAAACGAAAATCACTGAAAAATCAGCACAATCCCATTCCATCCATGCCCTCCATGATGTTTAAGTTCAAGACACCCCACAGAAAGACTAGGCCCATGCTAGACTCAAATACCCCTGGTGAAAAGGCCACAAGTACAGCCCCCAAAAACGAAAATCACTGAAAAATCAGCACAATCCCATTCCATCCATGCCCTCCCTGATGTTTAAATTCAAGACAACCCACAGAAAGACTAGGCCCATGCAAGACTCACTACCCCTGGGCATAAAGGTTGAAAAGTAGGCAAACTGGTTGCAGGCCTAACAACAATGCCTACATTCAAAATGGCCACTTGCCTCCCAGCACATGGCCAGGGCCTGTATCAGCACTCAAAATGGCCCCCAGCCACATGGCCTGTCCCTCCCCATGAACACCCCCAAAAATCGAAAAACACTGCAAAATCAGCACAATCCCATTCCATCCATGCCCTCCATGATGTTTAAGTTCAAGACACCCCACAGAAAGACTAGGCCCATGCAAGACTCAATACCCCTGGTGAAAAGGCCACAAGTACAGCCCCAAAAAACGAAAATCACTGAAAAATCAGCACAATCCCATTGCATCCATGCCCTCCATGATGTTTAAGTTCAAGACACCCCACAGAAAGACTAGGCCCATGCTAGACTCAAATACCCCTGGTGAAAAGGCCACAAGTACAGCCCCCAAAAACGAAAATCACTGAAAAATCAGCACAATCCCATTCCATCCATGCCCTCCATGATGTTTAAATTCAAGACAACCCACAGAAAGACTAGGCCCATGCAAGACTCACTACCCCTGGGCATAAAGGTTGAAAAGTAGGCAAAATGGTTGCAGGCCTAACAACAATGCCTACATTCAAAATGGCCACTTGCCTCCCAGCACATGGCCAGGGCCTGTATCAGCACTCAAAATGGCCACCAGCCACATGGCCTGTCCCTCCCCATGAACACCCCCAAAAATCGAAAAACACTGTAAAATCAGCACAATCCCATTCCATCCATGCCCTCCATGATGTTTAAGTTCAAGACACCCCACAGAAAGACTAGGCCCATGCAAGACTCAATACCCCTGGTGAAAAGGCCACAAGTACAGCCCCAAAAAACGAAAATCACTGAAAAATCAGCACAATCCCAATCCATCCATGCCCTCCATGATGTTTAATTTCAAGACAACCCACAGAAAGACTCAGTCCACCCACCACTGAGTACCCCTGGGCAAAAGGCCCCAAAACAGCCCAAAAATCGAAAATTCCAAAATTGTAGTTGCAGCAACTGTAATGCCCCAAACAAACTTACTTGTAAAATTTCTAATCCAACAGTGATCCAAAGAAAGTCAAAAAGGCCTCAAATCCAAATATCCAGCAGCATCCACAAAAAGTAATCCTTCCAGCTCCAGATCCAAATGAAAAGTGACCAGGAGATGGACAAAGCACTGGGAGGAGCCTGCTGGACAGGAACAGGAAGTTGAAGACTGTGGGGCACTCCCTTCCTCCCACCCCCCTGCCCCCTCCCCAAAATTGACTCCTCACTAAAAAAGTGCAGGCAAATGTCAACCTAAGGAGTTATTCAGATAAAAATCATCATTTCAAGAAGGTTTATGCTGCTTGCTGGTGGATTTCTTGTGCAGAATTGCAAATTTTATATTTTCGCTTGTGCGAGATTGTTGCTGCTCGCCGCATCTCAAATCTCGCAATTGCGAAGTACCGCAAGACGTGATCTCGCCGTACTCGCGTTGACAAACTCTCGCTGTGCAAGTTGGCAAGCCGCGATGACGTAATCGCGCTCGCCAAATTCCCGCGGGATCACACAGCAAGATCCAAAATGGCGCAGCACTCGCAAAATATCGAGAAAAACAACTCGGCAAACGATGATAAATGCAGCGCGCCGCAAAAATTGTATCACCAACGCCGCGCGCCGCAAAATTGTATCAGCAAGAAAAGAAAAAAAAACGCTGCGTGCGAATTTGCGGATTTTGCGGGAAATTCACAAATCTCGCGGATTGCGAATTTACCGAAAATCCGCAAAATCCGCGAGCATAACGGATTTTCCGCCCATACTTAGTTGACGCGCGATGGAGGCCAGAGATGTATACACGACAAGGGTATCAGTCCTAACATCCCATCCAATGTCCGCCGCCACCCATCCCCTAGTAAGCCTAGACACGGACCAAGACAAAAGAAAAAGGAAAAACAAAAGTGAAGAGAAAAAATAAGGCACCATAGAAACTGAAACTAGAAACTAAAATTCTAACCCCCCACCCTACACGCATGCAGAGGCTACGGCCTACCCCCCCCCCCCCCCCCCAGCAGTGTGTCTGTCGCCCCATAAACCCGAAATATAGCAAGAAGAAAAGAAGGAAAAGAAAAACAAGGAAGAAAGAAAGAAAAAGAAAGGAATAAATATAACACCTGTGATATAGGGAGTAAAAAAAGAGTATTCAATTCTATAACTCCCACGAAAAGAAGAGGCCGGGAGGAGGGCCAAGTACACATACTCCCGGTCACCGCCGGCCCAATAAATATCCTCCACCCCAATAACATCAGCAAATAAATTTGGCAAAGATTTGGCAATTAGGGAGAGTCACTTCGAGATATGCAGACAAAACAGACCAAAATCAATCCCTACCCGGTCCCCACCTGCCAGCGTGTCAATTCACTAAAGAAATCGCCTAGCCCTGGCTCGATCTTGGACGTATCCCCTTGCCCACCCTCCATGGAAAGCCAGCACAGTCCAAGACAAAGAGACAAAATGGCCGCACTGAGGAATGGGGAGGTGCGTGAGCACAGAATGAACGTCGCCTGCCCTCGAGAAGTACGTTTCCCTCAGTTAGAAGCCCTTTCGATACTTCCAGGTGGCAAAAGTTCCATAGCAGGGAGATCTAAGTTCCCAAGGAAGGAGCAGGCGAGGGGGCGAGAGAACATGCTTCCAGTGTCCAAAGCAGCGGGGATGTTGAATGAGGCAGATAGTCAGTCTCGGAACGAAGGGGAAACAAAGTTGCATCAACAGAACTGATGGGTGGCCGTGAGTCGCTACAAGTGTCGGTAATAGCTGCACTAATCGTGCCATGAGCACTCGGAGACATTGTTTCACAGATAGTCAGTTGCGAGGGCAAATCCAAACATTGTCGGGAAAAGACCCGCTGCTCCCGACCCAGAGCAAGCACACATGCATCAACCTTCTCACCCAGTTTACAGTAGT
Organism: Lissotriton vulgaris; assembly: GCF_964263255.1. Taxonomy (NCBI): domain Eukaryota; kingdom Metazoa; phylum Chordata; class Amphibia; order Caudata; family Salamandridae; genus Lissotriton; species Lissotriton vulgaris. The sequence continues at coordinate 33,889 of NW_028248017.1, forward strand.
TGTATGCCATCTCTGATCGTAGTTCCCCCAAAGAAGTTAAAACATCTCCGTAAGTCCATTCAGGCTGCGGTCTCCTTAGCTCCGAATCCCAGGAGGATGAGTGAGATCCGGCCCCCTGCTGGGAAGTAAGCTCGCAGTTCCAGGCTGAGGGTGTGCAGCCTTCCCCACGTAGCAAGTAAGCAGGCATCGCCATCTTGCCTACGATCCAATGTAAGAGCTGGGGGGCAAGGGGGGTCGCAAGGCACGACCGATTAGCAATAGTCTCCTCCGGAGTCTCCAGGGTCACCCTCGGTCAGCGGTACAGGCAGGGAACCGCAGCAACCTGGTAAAGTAGGCAGAGAGGAGGGGGGGCTCGCCGATGTCAGGCAGAGCAACAATGGAAGCCAAACAACACTACGGCAGCTCCGGACAAAGGAACCGCAGACACAACACGTCTCCAGCTCGCCCTCGCGCTACACTGTGAATGCGCGATAAGACCCTGGCGGCATACGTCAGCCGGTCCGTGTCTCGGCATGGGCAGCACTTCCCAGATTCCGGCTCCCAAGTGAGCAACCCGGCCGCCTCGGAGCCCGCGAGGTCCGGCAGGGTGCTGCGATACGAGCGGGGTCCAGGGCTGCAGGGCAATTCACCGATATCTTCCATCACCGGGCGGGTGGAGAACTCGGAGGAACGCTGGCAAAGTCAGCTCAACTTCCCGCACGTTTCGCCGTGATGAACCTCAGGATAGTGAGCAGGATTTCGGTGCGGGGCTCAAGGGCCGGCGGAGCCGAGAGACTACACGTCCGCTCCGATCGCCATCTTGGCTCCTCCGGGTCGGTAGTTTTTAAGTTCAGATGGGTCTGCTGTGGGTTTCTTCAGAAGGGCGCTGAGTTCGGCGTGTTTCCAGCTTTCTGGAAAGGAGGCAGAGTTGAACGAGCAGTTGATGACATCACGGAGATGGGGTGCGATGATGGAGTCAGCTTTGTTGAAGATGTGGTGGGGGCAGGGGTCGGTGGGCGAGCCAGAGTGGATTGAGTTCATGAGGCAAATGGTTTCTTCAGTGGTGATTGGGTTCCAGGCGCTGAGGTTGTTAGTTGGCAGAGTAGGATCTGAGGGGGGTGGGGAGGGTAGATCGCTGGGAGTAATCTCGAAGCTGTTGTGGATGTCGGCAATTTTGTTGTAGAAGAAGGAGGATAACGCGTCGCAGAGGTCTTGGGAGGGAGTGATGTCGTTGGATGCTGCGGTGGGGTTGGTGAATTCTTTAACGATGTTGAAGAGTTCCTTGCTGTTATGAGAGTTGTTGTCGAGATGATCCTTGAAAGCTGATTTCTTGGCGGATCGAATCAATTGGTGGTGTTTGCGGGTGGCTGACTTGAGGGAGGCCATGTTGTCGGAGGTTGGGTTTTTTCTCCATATCTTTTCCAGGGTGCGGCATAGCTTCTTGGATTTTTTAAGTTCGTCATTGAACCAGGGAGCCTTTTTGCTGGCTGATTTCATCTGGTGCTTTTTCAGGGGTGCTAATTCGTCAGCACTGTGGGTAATCCATTGCCTGAGGTTGATGGCTGCTTGGTTTGAGTCCATTGAGATGGTGGGAGGGTTTTGGTTGAGTGATGTGAGGAGTTGGTCGGAGGTGATTTTGTTCCAGTTTCTCCGAGGGATAGGTTGTGGACGGTTAAGGGTCAGGGTGGTTTTGTAGCTGAAGTGAACACAGCTGTGTTCCGTCCAGTGGAGAGCAGTAGTGCGATCGAAGGAGATGTGCTTGCTGAAGGTGAAGATCGGGTCGAGCGTGTGTCCGGCTGTGTGGGTGGGGGTGTCAACAAGTTGTTTGAGTCCGAGATTGGCCAGGTTGTCCAGAAGGGTGGTGGTGTTGCTGTCGTGTTTGTTTTCAAGGTGGTAATTGAGGTCTCCTACATGCAGCGGGACAGAGTGAAAAATCATTGATAAAAAGGAAGGAGATGGTTTGTGAGCTATACAGGTGGAATAATTTCAGAAACATGTCAGGAGAACAAGAGTGTAAATGTCCAACAGAGCAATAGTGGTGTGAAGGGGAGAACTGAAGTTATAGGCACCCTCCCAACACAACTACTCCTTTCACATAATCCACAGTCTCATATTTTCAAAGTAAAACATTTGCAATTCTCATTATTTTCAACAAAATTATTGTTGTTATTTATCTGATACAGCTAACAAGCATTAGCAAACCAATAGGTCTGGCTTGCGTTAGTCATATGTTTGTTGTCGTGCGATTTGTACAGATTCAATAACAAACAATTTACAGACAGGCACCCAAAAACGACTGTAGTGCCACGTTGTATAAGGCACAATATTGTAGTTTGCATATTTTAAGCCACACTCTTAATTACATAGGCCCTATCTTTTGGAAAAGATTAATAGTTAAGCTTCTTTAGCCAACGCCCTTAGATAGACCTCCCAACCCATCTTTTTCATCCCTCTTAAACAACTGAACAAGACAACTGCTTTTGCAATTCTTTTTTAAAATCATTCATAATATTTCATCAAAGATAATAATGTAATACTTGCTGCCTTTCCATGTTACATTGAAACTAAGCGATACAAAGGGATGATGGACGGAGCGTTTGAGCAAATCAAACACTCACCCCAGTCAACTGATCTGGGTTTAATCCATCACCATTCTTTAGCTCACTCAGCCACCCCAGTTCAGACATGGCCAAATTCAAATCAGTCTGACCCTGTGCCTCATGGGAACAGTCCAGCCCGAACTGCCAAGCCATGTCTTCCCTGGACCGGAAACAAGCATCCTGGGACCGGTTTCAGATTCATAATCCTCATCAGCCAGGCTATCTTGAATCCAGTGGCCAAGTGAGCAAGGGACTCACGTCTGAACATACCCTGCCGACTTAGGGCGAACAAAGCGATATAAAAGGGGATGATGGACGGAGCGTTTGAGCAAATAAAACAATCACCCCCAGTCAACTGATCTGGGTTTAATCCATCACCATTCTTTAGCTCACTCAGCCACCCCAGTTCAGACATGGCCATATGCAAATCAGTCTGACCCTGTGCCTCATGGGAACAGTCCAACCCGAACTGCCAAGCCATGTTTTCCCTGGACCGGAAACAAGCATCCTGGGACCGGTTTCGGATTCATAATCCTCATCAGCAAGGCTATCTTGAATCCGATGGCAAAGTGAGCAAGGGACTCACGTCTGAGCATACCCTGCCGACTTAGGGCGAACAAAGCGATACAAAAGGGGATGATGGACGGAACGCTTGAGCAAATCAAACACTGAGCAAAAGATTGGTGATGGATTAAACCCAGATCAGTTGACTGGGGGTGAGTGTTTGGGGGCCAGATTTCTGATGCTGGCCAAGAAGCAGCTAGCCTGATATTGTAAACTGGCTGAAAGATGACGTTCTATCCCGGACATGAGCCAATAACTATGTAGAATTACAACACCCACAAGCCTGCACACATGACATAATATTTGGGATCCCTTCGGGACAAACATAGTTTAAAAAACTGACAGCAACACTACTTAGGAACAGCCCGGCATCACTGCAGTACTAACCCGCCCCAGCCTCATCTTTCATTGAATAGTGTCTGTTTTTTATCAGGCACGCAATGCCCATTGGGCTACAAGGCTATAGCCCACCCCCCCCTCCCGCCCCCCTCGTCGCCTTGTTAAGCCCAGTTGCAACTTCTCCTTCAAGGCACGGATTTGGCCTCAGTTTGGCAGATGTGCATCAGGTGGGAAAATTGTGTTTGCAGCAGGTAAGCAATAAGGGATGGTGAGAGTGGAGGATGCTAGGAATTCGCTTCTGTTCCCAGAATTCCTGCTGTCGCCTTAGCTCAGCATCCAGGGGCTTCAATGCACATCCATAGCTCCGGGCACGTTTAATACCTTTTTCAGCTGAATAGCAAGGAGACTCCTAATCAGCAACCGAAGTGGGTGACCAAACGGGAGGGTCTGGAAGCCAGCCCTGCAGTGCTACTTCTGTTAAGGAGCTGGCTCAGCCCACCTCAAGAGCATCACTATCTAAGGAGCAGCATGAGCCTAAAAGTTGCTCCGCTGGGGCAGGGAAACTTAACGAGGATCTGAGGAGTAAGGAGGGGGACGAAGTGCATTTGGGTGACCAGCAGGCTACATGAAAATTACAGCAGCTAACTCATTACCCAGCTTTGCCACCTCAGGAGCTGAACGTGCTTTTATGAAAGGGATTTAAATCAGTGTCATTGTGTTATTGGATATCAGAATGTAGTGCGCAAGTCTCCTAGACTTGGCTACAAAAGCAGCTCAATCCTTAATTTATTAAGTGAATTGTCTGAAGATTCAAAGCCAAGGGGTGGGTGGAGGGAAAGGGGACAGGCAGCAGACCGAGGACAGGTGGCACCAGTGTGGCACAGGTAAGCAACGAATGGTTCGATACAAGGGCAGGGTGATATTATGGAATGATGGTGGGTCATGGAATGGATGGAGACACGGGAGGGTAAAAGCAAAAGAAAATTGAAGGGATTGGATAGCTGAACAAGCCAGGGATGGACAGGACTGTAGTTGCATGGCGATACTAGCAACAAATGAAGAAATAAGGGTGAAAGAATGGGTGGACAGATATGCTAAAGATAGGAAAAATAGAGCCAAAGTATCGCAGAAGGAAAATGGGAGGTGGGTGAGTCATGGCCTGGAATTTGAGAAAAGGCCGAAATGAGTGGCAAAACAGGGGATAGGCGATACACTGGTTTTGAGATCAAGACAAAGGCATATTTTGGAGACTAGATCAAGGAATGGGTGGAGAGATAGGCCAAAGATGGAAAGTGAGGGTCCAAGTAGAGGAGGAGAGGCAAAACGTAGGGATGAATGGTAGACAAGGTGACTGGACGAATGAGCAGGCAAGAAAAAGGGCTGGGTGGATAGGCCAGCATTGAGCAGAGAGACATGGGATAGGCAAAGAGACCATGTCATAGCCAGTGGACCAGTGGAAGAGAGGGGAAATACATCCCACAGAGATGGGTGGACAAACATAGCCAATAGATTTAAAGAGGTAGGCAGTACTAAGGGATTGAGAATGTCAAGGTCAAAAACAAATTAAATAAACAGATTTACAAATACAATGTGAAAGTGAAAAGAGCGTTTTAGATTTTTGTAAATCACGTACTTGTTTTACATAAATAAAAGGCTAATTGAGTTTCGGAATGGGTCAGAGTAACAACAAATGGATCCTTGTTGTAAAATACAGAATAAGAACAGTGACAGTTTTGTGACACAAAGCTCACTGAATCTAAGTGAAACTGTGTGAAACAGTGAGGCCAGTGGACAAATAAGGATCAAATAGATAACAAGGCAAATATGTAGAAAGACAGAGCAACCTGAGTGGATGAGACAGCCAGGTGAGTGCATTTGAGAGACCAGCAGTGGCATGACGTGAACAGTAACACGAGAGTTGCAGATGGAAAGGACAGAAATCTGAAAGGTAGCAGATAACGTGGGACTCTGAGCAAATGCAGCACACTGATAGGGCGAAAGACCAGTGACCTGACAGATGTTTTATTTAGAAGGAAGTATAAGCTCCTTGCCAAACAGCACAAAAAAAGAGGGCAGCAGCTCCCTGAGAGTGTAACACCTCCAGTAACAACAGTGCATGTGGAACTTGGCCTAGGATGGAGAAACACTGTGGGGGACAGCTGCTTCCAGAGTGGCATTTCACAGAAAGGGGACAGTACACTGAGAGAAGGCATAACAGAAAAGGAGAAGCCAGAACACTACCCTGAGGGGTTTCAGAGAGAGGGGGATAGTGCCATGACGTATAGCACAGGCGAGGGCAGTGGAAACAGAGAGTAGTACCCTAAGCAGGAAGCATGTGCCGTATCCTTAGAAGGGCTTCACAGGAAGTCTGCATCAACATCTCAAAGGGACAGTAGTGCATTGAGCGGATAATCAGCTTCACAGAGCTGCACACTTACAGAAAGCTGCACCCAGAGAGAGGATTTTCAAGGATAGAACTACCTTTCGAGTGAGTGCAGCATACATTGAAAAGAAAAACAGAACAGTATTTTGAGAGGGGAGCAGATAGACAGGAGAGCAGCTTAGAAGGCAGTAGAGAAGGGGTGGTACCTATGCTATGCTAGGCATTTATATTGGGCATGACTACCCGAAGGGCTTCTCAGAGCTGAAGCCATGTCCTTGATATAGCTAGTTCAGTAGGTAAGTCATGAGAAGCTTCCTAAATGTAATTTAATTGCTGGTCAATCTTAGGGGAGAGAGTTGCGAGAAAAGCAAAAACGCGTCCGCCGCTTCTCACTTTCTTAATTCGAGGTACAGAAAAAACCTCTGATCTGCGGAACGCGGGGATCTTTTGGGCATGTAAGAAAACCTAAGAGATGGCAGTATCATAAATGACATCAGCACTCTGCACAGGTGGACTGAACCGTATATCCTGATAGGGATTTCACAGGGAAGGGGTAGGACCCGAGAAATAACACCATAGTGAGAGGGCAGCAACACCCTTTAGAAAGAACTACTAAAAATGTGCACAATGCACTGAGTTAGAGATACAGAGAAGTCTGCACTCCAGAAGACGCTTGACATGGAGGTGACAGCCCGCTGAGATACAGCTGCACCATAAATATGGAAGGAAAGTCGCACCCTGGAAAAGATTTCACAGCGAGTGCTCATCACTCATGAAAGGCAGCACCATGAAAGGATTTTCTTAGGTGGATCAGTACCCAAGAGGCATGGGACAGAGCTCAATGTAACAGCAGCCCCCCAAGAGTAGGTGTGTTTTAGTGAGGGACGGTGGGGAATATAGAGACGAAAACACCCCCTATGGGGAGGGAGCATCCAGAGAGATAGCAACGCGCTCAGAATGACAAGACAACACCTTGAAAGGAGAGAATGCTATCCTGATGAGGATCTGGTTGTGGCAGCCACAGTGTGGGCAATATCCCTTTTCAGAGGGCAGCGCCCTAAGAGAGAGCTGCACCAGGAGTGTGACAGGAAAGCACTTACTGAATACAAGAGCGCAGCAGCCCCATGGAGGAAATCGAGAGAAGGAAAAATTGGCGCATTTATGGGAGTGTAGCCTAAGAGAAAGTGTGGGTAACATAGTGAGGAGAGAGGAGCCAGTCCGTACACTCAGGAGAGAGGAAGCACCAGCATACCTTGGAAGCATAATAGCACCAGCTTACGAGAGGAGAGGTACCTTGTGAGCAAAGGAGTGGACAACACACTGAGGAGAAATTGTTACCAATACTTTAAAATATAGATATGGGTCATTAGAAACATTATGTTGGAGGCCATAAGTCTAAAGTTTTAACAGTGGGATGATTCACCACTCCCATGCTATGATAAGCTCAGCTCGTCATGAGCCACGGTTTCTGTGTGCTCATGACGAGCTGAGCTGGTCATGACCGTTAGAACGCTCACACGCGGGGCTAATTTCCCTGCTGTGCTGAGCGTTCCATTAAACGGGCGTGGTCGTGATGAGCTCAGCTCGTCATGAGCACACGAGAACTGTGGTTCATGACAAGCTGAGCTCGTCATGAGCACCGGGGTGCTGTGCGCACCCCCTCCTTCCCCCAGCACAGCAGGGGAATGTGCCCCACAACCAAGGGGTTAAGGAAGGATTGTTCTACCACTGTGTAAAACGTACTTACAGATAGATACAGTGGTACACGGATTCCTACAAATTACTGTAGTAGGCAAGGGGTTTGGTATTGGTTTCCCCATTGAATAAAACCCTAGGGTTGAAGATTTGCACTGTGATAGTCCCTGTAAGACCTTCCTAAGAAGTAATTTTATAGGTACTACTGTGAGAAAGCTTCTGCTTGGTATGGTAGGTCTGAGTTGGTTTTGGTGATGAACTAATGATAAAGGTTTCAAGATTGATTATTGTTTCTTAATGAGCCAAAGGCCAATGCCATTCATTATATCTGCTTATTATGAAAAATTACAACAGGCGTCGTAGGTCTGACTTATTTTGAGAATCATAAGATAAAGCCAATTGACCTTTAAAAGGGTGGATTCTCGTTAAACTGTGTTAAAGCCTGTACAGAGGTTTTTTTGTTACATGGAATCTCCGGATTACTGCAATAGACAAGATGTTGGTGCTGGTTACTTCCTTAAACAATCTCTTGAAGATTGGCACTGGAATAATCTTGCAGGACCCTTTTAGGACACATCAGGTGTGGTTTTCTGCTAGTCCCTTGCCATAGTTTGGCAGTTTGTGAAGGGTAAGTGGGTGAATGCAAAAATGACTCAGTGATGAACGAATGGATACATTCAGGGCTCGAGTCGGGGTACCACGTGGGTGTACAGCGTCCCCCCACTTATTTTACTGGGAGCTCGATAACTGGAGCAAATTGAGCCACACATTCACTCTTTGGCCTCTCTGGGGCGAGATCGGAGATCATTCAGAATGCTGCTCACGCACTGGCTTCTCTGATGCAATCGCATCTAATGGGTGAGCGAGGGGAGCCAATGAGTCTGATGGTGCAAGCCACCTTTCGTGACGTCACTTCCTGTTGTGACATCAGCGTCCCCCCACTTCTTTTTTTAGGACTTGTGCCCTCGATACATTCTCAGTCCTCAGTCCTTGTCTGATTAGTGATGTGGAAGGCCCGCACCCATTGCTTTGTATGTTAACTACACCCATCCCTTGGTGTGTTACCCCCGCCCTATTCCTTGGTGCATTCAACACCTCCCCTCCACCCTCGCCGAAGTTCAGGAGGAGTTACCACCCTGATTTAAATCACTGGCCTCTTACTTGGAGGAACTTTGATTTCACACGTCTCCGACTCCCTCCATGGGGCGTAGCTGCGACACAGTTCCCTCAGTAATGTCACATAGGATGTTACCAGTTTTTAGGTTTTGACTGGCGATGCGTACGAAGGTACGCATGCGCCAAAAAACCTTTTGATGTGTGTGTGTGGGGTCGGGAATACGCCCCCCCCTCTCATTGGCTAGCTCCATAAATGGAGGCTAGCCATTGGGAGAGGGCTCCGTCCGTCAATCTCGGACCAGATTCGGGGGCGTTCCCGAGAATTTTTGGCTTTTGGCTACGTCAGCCGAAAGCCTCTTCCCGGGAACGCCCCCGAATCTGGTCCGGGATTGAGGGCACCCGCCTTCCACTGTGCCCCTTCCTGATTGCCTTCGGGTTAGAACTTGAGCCCTGACTGCATCCCCCGCAAAAAAAACCAAGGATTTGAAAAGATGCTATGTTTGCCATCGAAACACAGATCCCACTTCCTAAACGACCGCTGGTGGAATTAGCGTTTAAATAATGTTGCTGCTGTTGAGATTTGCGTTAGTAAAGCTATGCCAACATTTTACAGGCAGAATGGAGGGTAAAGACGTTTTTGAGTGACATTACTGGATTGCTACGACTTGCAGCAACGAATCCAGGTAGGCGAAGGAGCATAAAGACCACAAAGCGTCCCTTACGTTTCAATATTATGCCCGCATTCAGCCTTAAAAGTTACAGATTAAAAGCACGAGTTCGGAAAGACACCGCCCCCCCCTCCCTGGCAGCGCCCCCGGCCAGGAGGAACGCCAGCGCCAGCCACCAGCAGCAACGTGCGAAAACTGCCCGGCAATCAAAGGCATCTCACGTCCAAGTTAAAAAACAATTTGATTCAGTAATTTATTTCTTTTTTCGGAGCGTACAAAAGAAAAGTCGCGGAATGGAAATAAACACGTTTTTCTTTTCTGCTTTTTATGATCATCATAACAGAGGAGTAATGAGGTTGGAAAACAGATGTGCGCAAAGCAAGCACAAGGCTGACACTAGGTCCACCACGCTCTGAAAAGCAGTGGTAAAACATTTACAAGCTGCTTGGAGCCCTGCATGGGGAGTAATCAAGGAGGGCTGACTTTAAAGGGGTGTCGGACACTGAGCAGACCCTCTCTGCTGGTTACTGTGCAGGAGTCTTCGGGCGAGGCCTGCCTTGATATTGGCTGCTATCATCATTCACTTCTCATAAAGATGGGGGGGTAGAGGGGCCTGGCGACACTTTTCCTGCGCTGGCCTGTCCCTGGCGCCATCCGAAGCAGGCACAATGACTAATGCATAGCGGCGAAAAGAGGCGAAAAGTCCTGAAAAATCCAATCACGCCCTAATAGAGGCCTCGAAGGGTGGTCCACCAATCGCCTCCTTTGGAAGATGGGCACCAGGACATTACTGCTCTGCACAAGCAGCTTTTACAATGACAGATCTTTCCTGGTGTGAACCATTTTAAGAGTCACCTGAGGCCTGATGCTGATGTAAGTCTCAAATCTATAATGTGAGCACGCACACCCACACAAATGGCTATTTACGATGTTGCCCCGATTCATAACACTTTTACTAGATAAATCTTTGCCCTTTGTTATTTACCATGCGCCTGTTTCCCGTAACCCTGCTCCTGTGAACAGTCAGAAGTGCAGAAATTCTGCAGCTGTATGGTTTGGGAAAAGACATATTTGCTACACTCCCGGTGGCTGCCTCGGACCTGCTTCTGCATAACACTCCCCTCCAACAATCTCCCGGTCTCTCTCCTCCGCGCTCGAGCCTTTCCCGGCACCCGCCCACCACGCCACAGACTTCAGAAATCTGAAAACATTTCCCATGCAGCTGGTGGGAGCCGAGCATTCCTGCAGGTCTGAGGCAGCGGAAAGGCCTCGCCCCCCTTCATCGCCGGGGAGCCCACGTGCTCGCTGGACGAGGAGGTCACAGCTAACGGAGGCCCTGGCAGAAAAAGGCCTGACCCTCACCCCAGCTCATGAACCTCCCCTCTCAGTTCCCACCTGCTGGACGAAAGAACACCATGCCAGGGTGGAGGAGGGGGTCTCCAGGGTGAAGGAGGGGGTCTCACCCCCCCTCCCCTCCTGCAGAATAAGGCGGTCTGGGCTCATGCAGGTTTTGGCAATGAAGCATCTGCCCTCCCTCGCTAGGACGGCATATATCTCAGAGTCCAGACAAGGATAAGTTTAACTGCACCATTAACACCCCCCTCCTCCAATCGGAGGAGACTGCCCGCACCCCTTCAACTACCCCCCCACCCACACACACACACGCACACACACACACTTACTAAAGTATAACCCCAGTACCCTTGCTTTTCTGTTAGAGGAAGATGCATGCACCCACCCTCGTCCTGCACCCCCTTTATTTCTTCATGCACAGGAGCGAGACCTGCATTGTCCCCCACTCCCCAGTCACCCTAGCCCTTGCTGCAAGACTTGAATCCACTCATTTTTAGAGCTTACTTTATAGCGCAAGTGTCTGCATCGCCTGTTGTTACGAAATATTTTACCATTTATGCAGAGCAAGCTTTAGCACTCCCCAGAGTAACAGCCTCCAATCTCATGCCATTGGTGGTTTGATGGACCATTCCGTCTTCTAGAAATTGCTTCACAAGACTGTCTGAGGGACTCTTTTACATCTGTAAAGTCTACCCAGTTATCGCAGGCTGTCTAATTCCTGTATGGTTTCTGTTGCAGAAAGCAATAGCTGTCCTACTTTTTTCCTTCCGGTATTGTAATAGGTCTAACAGCATTTCTAAGCACCCAACACCCTAATAAACAGACGTGTGCATGCATGCCCTTAGCTGCACGTGGGAGCAAAATAAAGCCAGAACTATTAGCTTTGTCAATTTTTTTTAATGTGGGAATCCCGACCAACTCTTACTGGGGGTGGGGTTCGTGCTTGCTGCTGGAACACCCCAGTTCCCTGTTGAATCATAGTCACAGATTCAAATCCCAGCAGGTCCACTCAGCCTTTCATCCATCTGAGGTCGATAAAATGAGTTCCATTGAGTTGGGTAACAGTAAACACCTGTTATTCAGCGCCAAGATGCCCACTGGCTAACGTGCACTTTACAAATACACACCTTATGTTTTGTTGGTGCAGGCGCGCCCCTCCCATTGATGGAGGGTCACCCCTGTCTGTCTTACACTACTCTTGCTGCACTGGCTCCCGCAGGGCCTCAAGCAGGCATTCATCCCTTGATTTCTGCTTGCATTGCATGCCAGTTCCTTTTTTGGAAGTCCTAGTTCACAGGTTTGGCTTCCCGGATACACCATCGAACTGGAGTGTTGTTTCCTCTGCCTGACCTTCGCCGGACCCCAGGACAATTGCTTGAGAGGAGTGATGTGTTTTTGAAAGGGGGGGGGGGTGGCGGAATTAAATGGGAGGCGTCGGCGAGAGCGCACAGGCACTGTAATTGTTTTCTGTACGTCCTTTTTGATCCTGCTGAATGGTATTTTGTGCGCAAGGTTATTTTATGCCTTCAAGGGTTTATTGTTCAATGTATGGGAGCGACACCTGCGTTTATTGCGTTAATAAATGGCAGAAGTAAAGGATGAACGTCGTGTAGAACAAGGCTTTATTATTTTGTTTCCACTTGAGATTTTTTTTGTTTGTTACCTTCATTTTGATTGCATTTGTAAATTAGTTTCAGTGCATGCACAATGAGTACGTGTGTACTTTTATTCACTTTATTTCTTAAAGCTTGCCATTTGAGTTAATTGATGCTTTTTTCTTTTTCTCCTGTGCCTTTTCTCTGGCCGTTTATCCGTGCACCTACTATGTGGTTACACTTTTTTTTCTTACGAGACATCCTTTTATCCCTTGTCACTATGATGAGATGAGGCCTATCACGAGAATGTGTGTATGTACACAGCTCTACATACACCACCAGTGTCCCAATCCTCAAATTAACGTACGTAGGCTGCTCCTGGGTGGCATAGTTAATTTATTACTGTGTCTCAGAAACTGAGGGACTTGCTGTGTTTCGGCCTTGGGTATCTTGATCACATGATCCCACTAATGGGTGCCATATTTAACAAAAAAACAGTGAAGATGAGACTGAAAATGCTACAATTGCATTAGAGCCAAAACCATAACATAAGATAGATTGCTGTTTACAATATCCGTATTATGATTCATTTCCAGGAGATGGTTTATTTAACAACATTGATAGGCATGCTGGAAGTGTTGGTCTGCCCAAAGGCTCGATTTCAAGGTAATCGGACTGGTGACTAAGCATGACTGCAACCTATATACCCAGTCCTACAATGTAATGCAATTAATAGATGTTATTGGGGCTCTGTGTGTTTGTGTGTGTCATTTGCGAGAGATAAAGCTAGTGGCATTGTAAATGACAATGCCATTTATTTATGTTAAAAAAACATAAATAAAAATAATGTCAAGAGCAATGCCAATAGCTCTAACTTTAACAAAGGCAAAACCATTGCATTGTAAATGCTTGTTATTTTTGTTTTTTAGAAAGGTATGCTGTGTCCAGATTGTGTTGTATGATGTTGAATGAGAAAAGAAATTAATAAAGTTAAACAAATACACCACATCAAGTTATATAGAAACAATACTTACTCTGCAGCAAAAGTTAATATGATTGGTTTAATACTGTTCGTATAGACAATACTGTACCTTTTGGTATTCTGAATAACAAAACATATAGTCAATCCCACAGGCACAGTGCTCATGCTGAACATATCATTCACATATTGTGCAGTAAACGCTGCAGCTTTAGCATTTGGTCCGCCCGCCCGATCCAATCAGTGGGCATAGCAATAGTATATTTCTTGACGCTGTAGGCATGCGACACATTCCTTTCAACTTCCTTCAAATTCCAAAATTCCTAACTAACACAACTCGGACAGGTTGAGCCAGTATGAGTATCAGCAAGTAAAGGTGACGTCAAAATGTTATCGGAAGGCACAACAACCAGCATAGCTTCAAGGGAGTGGGTAAATGACTGGTTGCTGCCTACTTCTGGAAAGCGTGCAACAAGCATTTTGTGAACATTTTTATTTTGCGTATCAGGAAGGGTTGTGAGTCTGTAGGGCATCAGTTCATGTTCCCCATCGTGAACAAGGGGAAAAATATTCTTCCCTGACAAGAACCGGTCACAATCTCTAATATAATTCCTAGGAATCATCAGTGGCTTTATCTTTCCATGGCTGTAGCTGTCGTCTAGTGAAGGAGGTGCAGTGACACCGAGGTTCGAGGATGTGAGGACCCTACTGCACGTCAATTGGCCAACACATCTTGAATAATTAAAAAAGTTGAGTGATAAATGACGTAAACCCCGAAAACATTTTACCACTAAACAGGTAAAGCCGTTTGCGTGCAATATTTTCCTGCCAATAACAAAACCCATTCTAAACAACATTTTTGAGGCAGTGAAACCACATACTAATCCTTTGACTCCATTGTGGGGCTGACAGTAAAGTGCTGCTTTACAGAGCTGCAGCTGCCAGGCTTACAATCCTCAAAACTTTCCTCCACTCACTCGTGCACTGATGTATGGGAGAGGGTGAGGGGAGAGTGTGGGTGACACATTTCTGGCATTTTTGCCTAGGTGCCCCGTGGTGCTAAGAGTTAGGTGTTCTGTTCCTGAGGTTTCGTTTAGCAAAAGGCATTCTGGGAGCTGTAGTTCAGGTTCACTGCAGATGAGCTAATACCAAACCAGGAAACAATTATTATTGGAGAAAAACGGGACTTGGAAAGTGTGCTCTTGGTGACAAGTAACCACTTGGTTTCCTTTTCCATCTTCTATACCCAACGTCCTTTTCCTCAAGTCATCATTTTCTTAAAATACACGCCCTGTTCTTTATCTTGCCGAGGTGGCTGAGAGCAGGGTCCTATAAACCACCGTTAAGTAAGAATCAATTATTTATCCAAGGACATCTGATTCTCTGCTTCCATGGCTCACCCCACGAATGTGATCTATTTCCTGCCAAGGCCTATAGTAAATGGGAAGGTAGGGGGATATGTTGTTAAGCCTCTAACAGCCCCTTTCCAGAGAGGGTTCTTCCAAACTTTCGTCACATTTGGCTTATTCCATAGCCCAGCAGACTGGCCAGTCTCTGATGCTCAGTTCAGTGGCAGCTTCTCGAGGGAGTGCTGCGGGGCGGTGACAGGGGGGGAGGGGCCTCGGTGGGGGGTAGTAAACTCCGGCATACGTCCGTAAGTAAATAGATAAAATGAATTACATTGGGCGTGCTGCAATGCCAGATGGCATGCAGCACGTACAATGTAATTCGTTTTATTTATTTGCTTAACTCCGTTCGACCGTATGCCGGAGTTTACTACCACCCGCCCTGCCCCGCTCCACCGTCCCACAGCACTCCCTCGAGGAGCCACCACTGGCTTAGTCCAAAAAAAATCCACGGCACCACTGAGTCTGATCTGGCCACGCCTCTTCTGTTATAGGGCTTTCCCTGACTGCGCAGCACATGAACTAGGGTGACCAGATTCTCAAAACAAAAAACGGAAACAGGTCATAGACATAGAAGTAGGACTACGGTTTGCAGTAAACATCAACATAAAAGTAGGACTATTCGCCAACTGTCATAGACATAGAAAAAGGACTACAATGACCGCTCCCTCCACAGATCGAGATGAAGCATTACAGACAACAAATCTGAGGTCTTTTATTGACACCCCTCTCCGTTACGCAGCAGCATTAGTACTTTTTATTACATTTACACTTTTAAGGACTATAGCATATATTTGCCAAAAATCAATAAAACATCACAGGCTAGCAAACGTCTGATTTACTAGCTTTATCAATGCTCGTTTCTATAGCTGCATGTCAGCACCACGTAAAGTACAACTCACTAATGTTGATTAGTTGGTCATGACAGAAAAGCATGGGAGGTAAACTGTGGAATGCTAAATTG
>NW_028248018.1:0-146512 GCF_964263255.1 Lissotriton vulgaris
AGAATATTATCCTACATGGTGATGTTGGAATACTTGAGTTATAAGGTGTTTGTTCATGTAACGCGCAGAAGACCTTTCTCCTGAGACTGATGAAAGGTAATCACCTTCATGGTAGAGTTTCAGCCCTTCATGAAATGAAAAATAAATTAAGACATGCTTCCACTACTTGGGGTATAGAACGTGCTGACTTATTAAAGCATAAGCATACATTATTTTTGGGGATTGTTTGGAAATGCATAGAAGCAAAAACACTGAAAATGGCAAAGTTGTTACCGGAGGTCTGTAATTTTAAAATGTAGTAGGAGGGCTGAAAAGTGACTGATATCGATTTTTCAAAGAAAAGATATTTAATAGAAATACGCATGAAATGCCCCTGCTTTTGTTGCACAGATTGATCACATCCTGGCGTTTAACAATGTGCTATTCAGACTGCAGGCATTGTTAGACAGAAGGCAACACTTTTTGGATGTCACTGTCTTTGTGCATTGTGTGTCTCTGGGGTAACAGTATCAAAGACAGGATGCAGACAACATTGACAACAATCTGGAATGTGCCCATGAAATACAAACAGAAATATTTTTCTTGCAAAGGAAATGAGCATTGGACAAACAAGCTAAGAATTGCCTGGGTTCCTGTCATGGTGATTCAAGTTGCTGTTCTTTTCAGTAATAAATAAAAAACAATCTCATCCTGTTTAACTGCAACGAAAGGATTGTGCGCTCATTTGAAACACATTTTCTTTGAAGGAGACTCCCCTTTGGACCATGATTTTGGCTGCCCGTGAACCTTGATGAAGTGCGCCTATGAGAAAGAAATCTGCTCGCCAATGGTTCACCAGTGACCTCTATGCAGCAAAATGGAAAGCTCGAGCTCTGGGGAAACATAACATAGTACGAAGATGAAAGAATTAAATAATTACAGTGGTAAATTGTGTAATCCCAGAGCTTGAATATAAACCTCAGAGCATAAACACTCCTACAGAATAATGATCTCTCAAGCAAACCCCCAAATGGCTCATTCACAGCCATCTTTATTCTTTAGAGTCACATCTATACACCTGGCGGCCCAGCATGTGAGTTTCCCAGGGGCCGCTGTTGCATGATCTGCACAAAAACATTGTTACCGCGAAAGCACTACAGCCCGAAGACACTTGTTTGAGTCTTTCCTCTTCACCCTTTGCTCACCAATTCATAAGGCATCCAAACATCTGCATTCATTTCGCCGACCCTGCTTTTTGCAATTATACGACTTCAATGCAGTCTACTTGGATATAATTCTTTCTATCAGTCCCCCATAACTAGCTACAGGTTCTTCCTATTCACTTTCTGTATAACCCACAATCTCAAACACCCTAGGCATAAACTATCTTTTCTTCCCTCAGCAGCTCAAACAGCTTGTACCCAGTGTCAGTGGTAAAATAAGGGCTGTTCTTGCTGGATAAAAACATGATATGCGCACCATGCCCAAAGATATTGTATAAGTATATAAGTGGTTACATCCTTATGTCACTGTGTACACAATGCGGGTTATTCATCAAGGTAAATTTACACATGAGTAAATCTACACATTTAAGTTTACTCTTGTAATAAATTTACTGCTTTTGGCTACTCACTTTTTGTGACTAAATTTACTACTATAAAAGGTAGTCTTTGATGTCTCTACCTTCAGTTTAGGGGGTAAGTCAGAATAAATGTAATTTACCACCCTAAAGTTAATACAAGTAACTTTACAAAGTGTATTTTATATTCTACTCTCTTTGCAGGACCTCTGCACTCAGTTCAGAGACTGCAATCCAATAAAGATAGGAGAGGCAGAGGCGGAAACCTCTGAACGGAGGTTTGTTAAAAGCATTTTGTAGTATGTAAGTAGTTCTATTGTAGTACTCAACACTTAATTTGGGCCTGAGGTTGCCGGGAAGGGGCCAACGACACACATTTTTGGAGACCAGCACTTATTTTTAATCATTACACATTTCTCGATTGCGAGAGAGTAAAAACATGTAAACGGGAAAAAAGAAGGAACCTAAAGACGGATAAACCACCACAAAGGGAGAACATTGAGAATTGAAGGAGTGAGATAAAGGAACAAGCACAGTCTGACATTCCATTCAAGAGGCCTGAAGTCGATGCAGGATTATGCAGCCTTCGTCTTTGGCACACTGACATTTAACAGCACCAACAGCGGGCTTTTGAGAAGCGCTTAAGACACTGGCACTCATCATTTTCCAAATTAAGCACTGGTAGTATTATTAAATGCACCACAACAGGCTGTTTGATAAAGGGCCCCAATAAGTTCACTAGCTTGGAGAAAAGGCAAACCTTTGCTGTGTGCTGTCATACTATTCCAATCAGATCGTGAACCTGGCAGACACAAACTTACCATGATTGACTGACGCGGTATGACTAGGAAACTCCTGCCTCCTCAAGAAATCACACCAAACCTGGCTTTTTCCTCAAGCATAGCACCTTCAAAAGCCTTATCCATGTGGTGTTACGTTCTCCATTCACTTTGACATACTTCAACTTGTGGGCTATCACATAAAAAAGCCTTAGACAATCCACAGTAAAATATCCCGCAGTTTTCCATCAACAGAGCTGCTTGCTAAGGACACACCTTCACTTTTAAATGTATATCACCTAACATGAAACACATATCTTTTAAATATTTCTCTGTATTACTGCCAGTTGTGGGCCAATAATAATCTTTCCTGAGACATTGCATAATAATCGTAAATGCCTACTTGGGAAGGAGCAAAGTGGCTCATACATCTTAAAGAGGTAGAAAATATAACACAAGCAACAACAGTAAAGCATTTGATCCCAGTAAATGAAGGGTGCCCTCACAATGTGTAGACTCATGTTGAGCAATAGTCCATCAAACTGACATGAATGTGAAAATCCTCCTTCACTCCTTTTATCCATTTCTTTCCTTGAACATAGAGATAAATCACCTTCACTTCCACAATCGCAACAGGTTAGCAACGTTTGTAAGAACTTTTATAGTACGAAAAATCCCAGTCATAAACTGGGCACTGCTTGATTTTTCCTGAATAGATGGCTTGTGATCAGTGGTTGAATGAGGAGCAGTCCTTTAGGGTCATAACCTAGTATATACAACCTCAAACAATTGACACTTTTTCAGTCGTTTGTAGAACTTTTTTTTAAATGTGCAAATGTGTACGGTCAGGGGGAAATTATTTTTTTAATGTAATGATTTCAATGATGCATAGCGTTGTAATTGATGAATTAATTATGTCACACTTGAAACGAGTTTACTGAGTCACTTTGAAATGTAATTAATAGTTATGCCACATTTTTATGAGAGATGCCATTTAGTTTACTATGGGTGCAGTTTATGGTAGTTTGCTCATCTCGCTCCTGCTCTTCCCCCTCCCAATCAGTGTCCAGCTAGAAACCATCTCTCTTCTCGTTTCTGGGAGCACAGAGTGAATAACATCAAGGATTCAAAGATGAACTATTGTATTCGGAAGTGTGAATCGTGAATGAAGAAATGGATAAGTGCTAAAGATTTAAAAATGATGCTGCTGTTTCTGATTTGCCGAAGCGACCCTAACTGGGCTCATACCATGCTGAATTTGCAGAATCTAGTAAAAGAATTTGTGATTTGTGTATAAAAACTCTTGAGCTTATTATATTAATTAATATTGGGGGTGGGGTCATTTTATAATTGCCTCTATGGTAGCTGTTTGCTGGGAACGTTTTCATTTGTATGTCCATTTGACATAGATTTTCTTATGGGGATGCTATTGTGCGTTTGACTAGAGATGTTGCTTAGACTTGTCTAAATTGGGGCTATAATTTATGACTATGTATTTCTGTAATTGGGCTTTCATGGGATTCATGTATTTTTCTCTGTACCGTATTTGTTAAAACGTCTGTGTGAAATCTATTGTTTCCCTTATTTTTGATCTAGAACTCAGCACTTCCTCATTTATTCTATATTACTCTGCTGAAATGTATATTTTTCATGACAGTGTAGTCTCGATCCACAAGATCGAATTTAGATTCTGGAGCGAAATTGATTGGGTAGAAATCTGGGGTGTTAAAAATATTGGGATTCAGGTGGTTATTGGGATTTGGCACATTCTCTCATTATGGTTGTTGCCTTTGACCTGGCATAAGCCCACACTCTGATGCACAATGTCACCCCGTACAGAGTAGTCATTCTTCCAGGCAGATATAAACCCTCAGTGCTAAACACAAAATTAAACAAGCATTGTCAAAGCCAGTAGGTCTGAGTGTAATGTGCAATCATATGCACTTTTAGCACAATAGAGTGAGACATAGGGCAGGAGGGGGTAGAGAGGGTTGCTATAAAGTAGTCCCTCATGCCGTTCAGTGCAAGTCCCAAAGCCCACTCTAGGTATATTGTTAGTAGCAAGTCTGTTTGACAGCTGCACTAAAACCATAAACCATTCCTCATGATTGGTTCTCCAAAGGCCTCACTCACAGTCATTTATAATCTTTAACCACACCCACTACTGAGTGCTAGAACTGTGGGACTAACATATCAAAGGATCCTAGGAAATTCACAGCAAATATTTCCCATGATTTCAACAGCAGCATTACTGGGTGAAATAAACACTCAATGCTCAGAATTGTTTAGCTAATGAGCAACAGATTGCAAAATGTCTTCACCAAATTATCTAAATCACTCTGCATCAAGGACAACCAATAGTTGGTTCTGACACATCACTTTGTAAGGGTAATTTTTAAGTACCTTTTGTGAGCACTCCTCGCTAATGAGCCTCTCGTGTAAAACAGGGCCTTATTAGGATTCCAGTCAAAAGCATGTCACCCTTGATAAACAGCTCATTTGCCAATTTTTTGTGTAGCTGCATCTCACGAATCACACACAACGCCAACGAACGCACCATCAGCTGGGAAATCTCAACATCATCCATCAGTTCTTTCCTGTACTCAGACTCTTATGCCCATGTCTCTTTACCAGCCCAACACCAGTGCTGGCATTCACTCTTCATCCTCCTCCTTTTTTGCCTTCTGACTTCCCATTTGCAGGGGGAAATATTAATCGAGAGAGTCAGAGTGCCACAATTTCCCCCAGAAATGAGCAATTCCATGAAATGAGTGTTTCTCTAAAGCCAACGTTTTTTCTTGGTTTTCATCAAGCTAGTCAACAAGATCATGAAGGCCATATCTCCTGGTGTCTTTGGTGACACAGCAATAAACTCCACCTTGAAATGATGTAATGCAGGGGCATAAACAATTTCATTAAGTTGACCCTACCAGACAGTGACAGTGCAAGCTCTGTGGTTGCAAAATACCTTCTTCAGTTTACCAAGATCTTACAGTGGACTTAAAGCCTATCCAATGCTTACCATTGTTTGACTTTATTGTTAACAACAACCAAATGAACTGGGGGTCCAATAGATATCAAGCCACCAAGTGCTTTAAATGATTCCTAGAGACAGCATTAGAAGAGTGATAAATATAACAGGAATATTAAAATAACCAAGAGGTATTGAGCTGAACTTGGATTCCCATCTATAATCAGAGTGATCAATCCTATCATCTGGTTATCCACCTATATGGATCATATGTCTCCTGATCATGGAGACAAACTTCCAACAAAAGGGATTCACTCAATGGTATCAAAAAATGAGCAACAGCGAGAAAAGTAAGACAGACTGTACAGTTTTTTCGCCTGTGACCACTTGGGAATCAGAAAGCAGTGCAAAAACAAAAATAAAAGCATGTGAAGTTAAAATAGAGTCATGAGGAGAAAATACAAAGTGTATTAAAGTTATCACCTCACCATTTAATCTAAAACCAGAACAGTGCAAGGAGCAGTATTACCAAATAACTGCTAGGTATTTATGGCCAACATGTTTCAGCCAAAAGGGTAAGAGTGCCCTAGGGCGCGGGGTTGGTGTCACTGTTACGAGTCAGTGCTTGCGGGGGCGGTGTGTGCTTGTTTCGTCCCTCTTGGTGTCTCTGGCACTTCAGTGGGTTGGTCAGCTCTATGTCTTGTATCTCGTACGCTGCTGTCTTTGCCTCAACGTCTCTGTAGCGTGGACCCCTCCTGAGTCTCCCCCGGTCATGGTGTCTGTCTGTGTGTGCTCGTCTCGTACCTCTCAGTTTACTTGATGTTCTCTCATTGCTTGTGTCTTTTCTGCTTCTTTCTCTGTGGTTTGAGCCGCTCACTGCGTCTCTCTCTCTCTATCCTGGAGCCTTTATGTGGTTTGATCTCATGCATGTCTCTCCCTGTCCCATAGTCTCTCACTGTGCCTTGCGTCTCTTTTGCTTCTCTCTTCCTCAGAATCTCTCTGTGGTTTGGACCCTTTGTATGTTTCTTCGCGTCTTGGAGTGTCCATGGTTTAGACCGCTTATGTCCTTTCACTGCTCTTTGCTCTCCCTCACACCTCCCCGTTGCTATCCTTAGAAGTGTTTTCTGGCAAACACCTTATTCCTCATCAAATAATAACCTTTCAGATTGTCCTTTCGAATGTGTGCTTTTGTTTTCTTCTGCCTCGACATGGATCGATCCTGCCTGCCAGTGTGCATGCTCCTGCTGTGACACTACTGTTCCACTCAGATACTACTGTTATGAGACCATACTTTGCCTCGTCATCCCAGGTTTTAATCCAAGTCTTACTCCCTCCACAAAGCTCTCTAGTCTGCATCTTACTCCTGGTGTGCCCACTGCCCTTGTCTTACTCCTTCCAGGAAGCTCTCTAGTCTGCTTCTTACTCCTGTTCCCTGCTTGTCATCCTGGTTTTTCTCTGCCTCTGTTCCTCCGGTTTTTCTCTGCCTCTGTTCCCCCGGTTTTTCTGTGCCTCTGTTCCCTGCTTGTCATCCCGGTTTTTCTGTGCCTGTGTGTGCGTGGCTCTGTCTGTGTGTGTGCGTGGCTGTTTGTGTGTGTCCGTGGCTCTGTCTGTGTGTGTGTGTGGCTCTGTCTGTGTGTGTGCGTGGCTCTGTCTGTGTGTGTGCGTGGCTCTGTTTGTGTGTGTGCGTGGCTGTGTGTGTGTGTGTGTGCATGGCTCTGTCTGTGTGTGTGCGTGGCTCTTTCTGTGTGTGTGTGTGGCACTGTCTGTGTGTGTGCGTGGCACTCTTCTGTGTGTGTGCGTGGCTCTGTCTGTGTGTGTGCGTGGCTCTGTCTGTGTGTGTGCGTGGCTCTGTCTGTGTGTGTGTGTGTGTCTCTGTGTGTGTGCGTGGCTCTGTCTGTGTGTGTGCGTGGCTCTGTCTGTGTGTGTGCGTGGCTCTGTGTGTGTGTGTGTGTGTGTGCGTGGCTCTGTCTGTGTGTGTGCATGGCACTGTCTGTGTGTGTGCATGGCACTCTTCTGTGTGTGTGCGTGGCTCTGTCTGTGTGTGTGCGTGGCTCTGTCTGTGTGTGTGCGTGGCTCTCTGTGTGTGTGTGTGCGTGGCTCTGTGTGTGTGTGTGGCTCTCTGTGTGTGTGTGCATGACTCTGTCTGTGTGTGTGTGCGCGGCTCTGTCTGTGTGTGTGTGTGTGTGGCTCTGTGTCCGCGAATACTCTCTACTACTCTCTAATGCTCACCTATTGCCATTGTAAATGACAATGCCATTTATTTATGTTTTTAAAAAAATGAAAAAAAATGTCATGAGCAATGCCAATAGCCCTCCCTTTAATAATGCCGAGACCATTGCATTGTAAATGCTTGTTTTTATTTATTTTGCAAACACATAGAAAAAACGTTGCAAACATATATATAATAAGAAGTAACAAATACTGGCTTCAAAGTGTGATGTAATATAAACACAGTGAAGGGAGCAGCTATGTTGTAGGCTGTGGTGGGTCAATAAATCAATCAGCATGTGTAAAGCGCAACACTGTCACTGGTATCTATGCACAGTGTGTCAGTCGAAGGGCCAGGTCTTGAGTCTCTTTCTGAAGTCTGCCAGTGAGGGTGCTGCATTGAGCTGGAGGGAAAGTTTGTTCCAGGTCTTGGCTGTAATGGGTAAGGGATGATCCTTGTGGTACGCTGCATATTATGTCGTTGGGGCAGAGGTGAAGGTAGGCAGTCAGATGCTCAGTGTGCGTCAGAGGCACAGTTTTCCACTGTCGAGGAGTGCTCTGTTGTCTGTGGCAGAAATCAGTGCGGTCTCATTCCTGTGCTTTGCACAGAATTCAGATTGTGAGGCCTCCAACAGGGCATTTTGTTTCAGGAATTTTGTGAGCTACTGGTTGATGGCTTTCTCTAGTACTTTGGCTGGATAGGGGAGCATGGAGATCGGGTGATACATTTTGAGGTCGCTGGGGTCGGCGAAAGCTTTCTTCAGGAGGGGTCTGACTTCTGCTTGTTTCTATCTGTCTGGTAAGGTTTCTGTGAAGATGTAAGTATTGACGATGCTGGTGAGTTACATGCTGATTGGGCTTGTTGTGAGGTGGTGGGGGCAGAGGTCAGTGGGCACCCCACGGAGTGGATGGATGGAAGACAAGATGGCTGAGGTGGTCAGGACGGCGAGCGGAGACCAGGTAGCAATGGTTTGGCTGCTGCTTTGCTGGTTGGTAGAGGTCGTTGGGTTGGAGGGTGGTGGGTTGGAAGTTGAAATTGTTGTAGATGTTGGTGATATTGCTTTGGAATTAGTCTGAGAGGGCGCTGCAGAGTTCTTGGGGAGATGGTGTTCTCTGGCTGTTGGGTTGGAGAATGTTTTTACTATTTTGAAGAGTTCCTTTGTTTGGTTGGCCGCGGAGTTGATGCAAGTGGTGATGGCTGCTTTCTTGGCTTCTTTGATGTGCCATGTTATTTGCTGAGCGCTGTTTTGTGAACTGCTCTGTCGCTGGGTTCTTGGTGGTGCGCCATCATTTCATGAGTTGGTGGCAGGTTTTGTTGGATTTTCTAGGTTTCAGCAGGGCGACTGTCAGCGATCCAGGCAGCGAAGTTCAGGATGGCCTGGTCAGGGTCTGTTGAGGCCTTGGGTTGGGAGGTGGTGAGGACCTATGACCACTGAGTTTCAGTGACCTTAGTCTAGCTGCAGTGTAGGAGATCTGACACCTGGTGATGGTGTGCTGGGCATCGGTGATGGTGAAGTATACTATTGTGTGGTCAGTCCAAGTGAGTTCTGTGGTGTGGCTGAATTTGATTCTGTCGCTGGAGGTGAAAATGGATCAAGTGTTTGTCCGGCTTTTTTGTGTGGGTTCGGTGACCAGTTGGGTGATGCGGATGTTGTTCAGGTTGTTAAAGATTAGACTACAAACGTCAACATTATCGGCGCCATCTTGCCCCTTTCGAGCCCATTCGTGCGCGTAAGCAGCAGCCATTTTGAGCATCATGGTCTCCCGGCCCCTCGCTGATAGCCAGCGCGTCTCTCTCTCTCTCTCTCCTAACCTCGCAAACATCCCCCGCACGTTGACAACCCCCGCTCTCTCATGCCTTGGGTCATAAACCCCTCTTCAGCGCAGCTCCGCCACAGAATCCCATCCTGTTCCCAGCGCGACACCTCCCTTCATTCCTTTCATGGTCTCAGATCCTTTTGATGCAAACCCCCTTTTCCTGTGTCCCCGTTTGTCTTCCTTATTCCCAGGCCACCACCTGGCCCTGCGGATACTGTTTATTACCCCGTACAGTAGGAAGCTTCCCCTCCCCATCAAAAGACCCTCGAGCCGATCAAAGCCCCCACCCTATGAGATCCGATCAACCCCATGCATTCCGTGAATCGGCGGAATGCCCTGCTGCGTGACAATCATCACCTGTTGTGACCGGGGTGGGGAATTCAACTGTAAATGTATGTGGGAACGGGCCTGTAGGGGAGATTCCGAGGATGTTCTTTCAAAATATCAAAGTGTTGCGAGAATGTGTTACGTGCAATAAAGGTCATAAACCCCAGTATAAGAGGCCAGGCCTCAGAAATGTGGTTAGAGCACCTCGTGATGATACTTGCTGTCTGAATTGATGTGTTCTCCTCCGGAGAGAATAAAATCCTCGTTTCCTGCCTTCCAGTCTCCAGCGCCTGCTTCTTCGTTGATTAATATTGGTGGGTCATAGAGGCGACACCGCCGGGCAACACAAAAGGGTCTTTGGTTACTGGTTGTCTTTGAACCCCTTTTTACAATTGGCGTCCCAAACGTGGGGCCCATCAGCGACTCGTGGATCCAGTGGGAGAGGTCCTGACGACAGAGTGAACGACTGCAACGATCGGAAGGTACCCTGTCCGATAGACCCTCGTCTGACAGCCGATCATCCGAACTTCACTGGTTCCGAACAGACCTCTCTCGAGTGATCTGCGGTCCTGACTGGGAACCATCAGGAGTGCCACGTGGATTACGAAGAGAAGAGGACGATCGGGCGCTGGATTCGGAAGACAAGAAACTGTCCATGCGGTCCGGGTAAGGTCGTGTAAACACGACGAATTGCGAAAGTGATTGATAATTGAAAGTGATTGATAATTGATGAGAAAATACTAGTATTACTTTTTGTTAATTTATTTGGAGATTCGCTGTCTGCAAACGGAGAAACAACAGGCTCTCCCTTTATAAACCGCGAAGGATAGGTACGCATCCGTCGGACCTATCTTTCTCCCCCACTGAACAATTGCCCCTCCCCTATTGATTAACTGTTATAGATTGTTTTCTGGAGATTCTCTGTCTGCAAACAGGGAAGATTAGGTCCCCTCTTTGCAGATAGTGAAAGGGTAGGTGACGCGGACCTTTGCGAGCCTACTTATTCTCCCCATTGACCATATTGATTTTTTATTTTTGACCTAACATTGATTGCTCAAGATTGGTTCATGAGGTATTCACTACCTGCAAACAACGTAGAATAGAAATATTCTGTCTAGTCTTTGCAAGCAGTGATAAGATAGGTAGTGCTGACTATTATCCCATTGTGATCCGTCATGCCTGTCTTCTCCCCCCTGGTTAGTAGCCTGTTTAGCCCGGACCGCTTATTAGAGATGAACCATCCGGCTCCGCTGGAAGGCACCCCTAATAAGGACATGTTCATGAAGCATGGATTGATCGCTATAGCCTATAGCCAGCTGTGGCATAAATATACGAAAAAGGATCGAGAAAGTCAGTGGCCACTGGTAGGATCCTTTGAAGACGATAAAATAAACGCACTAGAAACAGCCCTTGGTAAAAACAAGACGACGCCCACTATGCTTGACAGCTTCGGCATGTGGCGAAAAGAAGCCGAACAACGTAAAAAGAGAACTGAGAGTAGGTTGGGAAAAGAGCTGCGGAAAGCAGCCCACCTAGCGGCCCAGAAACTAGAGAAAGAGATAAAAGAAAGAGAGGATACCAAACAGAAGCTAGAAATAGAAACGTCAAGCCAGTGTCTGGTTAGAACACCCTCCACGCTCTACCCTGAATTACACTCGAAACAGCGAACCAACGATGATCTGCTGCTAGGTCCTCCGATCATCCACATGCCCCCTCCATATGCCCCTTCCCAACCCTTAGCACAGCACCCACTACCCCCAGGTACAAGCGAGAGTAGCACCACGGCTTCAGCCCCCATGGCCTCTGTGCCGGCTGAACTCCTTGTATTAGATGCTACGCAAACGACAACGTTGGGCGACCCAGAGGCCCGAAGGGTTGGTCCTGCAAGAACATATAGACTAAACAAAAATGAGCGAGCAGGGGTCGACAAGATAGCAAAGATACTGGTAGAGAAGAGGGAAGATGAAGAGTCCGTCACGGATGTGTTTAATTCTTATACAGGGAGTCACAGACGACACTTTACTGTACAACTGTGTTACCACGTCCTAAACGCATACGAGGACCGATATCAAGAAAAAGGTCCCCAGAGCCTAACGACTCTGTACCGGAAGGTCGATATCGGGGATGAGAGTGAGAGTGATGTGACGGACCTCCTTACGCGTACGCTTGAGGTTTTCCGCCACCTCACTGAACAAAAGCCGAAAATCGAATCCACAACATCCATAGCAACCGAACCACAGACTGAACGATCAAACACCATGATGCCAATACGAGAGGCTGCCCCTTACTGGGTTCCTCCACGAGGTGAAGGGACTCACGATGACGCAAACAACTAAGACGCAAAGGGACGGGTAGTGTACAATTGGGTCTACCAACCATGGGATCGGCAAGAGATTCTGACCTTCCGGAAATCTCTGCCTGAAGAAGGCATTGGTAGAAATCATCCAATCACTGATAGACGCAGGAGTGGTAGAGGAAGTGGTTAGCAACGTTTGCAACAGCCCAATCTTGCCCATCATTAAGAAACAGGGAGAAGGAGATGAGAAAGCATACCGCTTCATCATTGACCTTCGAGAGATCAACAAAGTGGTGGTACCCCAGTACCCTGTGGTCTCGGACATTACCACCATCCTGACTTTGATTCCCTCCACTGCCACCACCTTCACTGTCATTGACCTCAAAAACGCATTCTTTTCCATCCCCATCCACCCAGACAGCCGATATCTCTTCGGTTTCACCCTAAAAGCCCGCTCGTACAGGTTCTGCCGAGCACCCCAGGGCTACACAGAAAGCCCTAGCATCTACAGCCAAGCCCTCAAGAGACAACTGGATCAAGTCCAGTTACCCGATGGAGTGGTGTTAGTGCAATATGTCGATGACATCCTCTTGGCAGCCGACACCACTCCACTAGCTGTCACAGCCACCATTCAACTCCTGCACTTCCTTGCAGAAAATGGCCACAAGGTCTCTAAGAAGAAGTTGCAATTCTGCCAACCCCAGGTCACTTACCTAGGCCACCTTTTGTCCAAAGACGGAAGGAAACTGACTCCTGACCGAATCCAAACCATTCTCGACACCCCCATCCCTAGGACCCAGAAACAGGTCCGCTCCCTACTAGGCCTCACCTCCTTCTGCCGACAGTGGTTACCCAACTTTAGCCTCGTAGTAAAACCACTGCTTTCACTGCTAGCTAAGGATATCCCTTTCCCACTCCCTTGGACCCCTGAGTGTCAGGCTTCCTTCATGCAACTACGAGATGCCCTTTGCTCGGCCCCTGTGTTGGGTACCCCCGATTACACAAAGCCCTTCTCCCTTTACACTCACGAAAGGGAGGGGTGCGCCTTATCTGTCCTGACCCAGTCCATCGGCTCAAAGCAACGACCATGCGCTTACTTCTCAGCCACCCTTGATCCTGTAGCCAGAGCCCTGCCTGCTTGCCTTCGAGCCGTAGCTGCTGCTGCGATCTCTATCCGACAGAGTGAGGGGATCGTGCTCTCGAATTCCCTCACAGTACTGGTACCCCATGCAGTTGACACCCTCCTAAACCAAACCAAAACGCAACACCTGACGAGTGCACGACTGACTGGATACGAACTGACTCTGCTCGCACCCCACATCACTCTGAAGAGATGCACCACACTGAACCCAGCAACCCTGCTGCCCTTACCAGAAAACGATCCCAATGTGCACCCTGTACACGACTGTGTGACCCTCACAGACGAACAGACCAGAAGTAGGGTTGACCTCAGAGACACGGCCTTTCCCGACCCCGACGGAGAGCTGTGGGTGGACGGTTCTTGCATCAAACTCCCCGATGGCACCACTTCAGCTGCCTATGCAGTCACCACGGCTCGAGCTGTAGTCGAGACAGCCCGCATAACGCAACGATCTGCCCAGGCAGCGGAACTGATTGCCCTGACACGGGCCTGTATTCTAGCAGCAGGAACCACAGCAAACATTTACACCGACAGCCAGTATGCCTTTGGGGTGGTTCACCATTTTGGGCTCCTTTGGAGGGAGAGGAGATTCTTGACCTCACACGGCACCCCCATTTTGCACGGGGATCTAGTCTCCGCCTTGATCGAAGCCGTCCTTCTCCCCAAAAAGCTTGCAGTCATCAAATGCCAGGCACACAAAAGGGTGACAGACATTATTGGACAGGGAAATGCACTAGCCGACATCACTGCCCGAACGACAGCTGAAAATAGGACGACAACACGCATGTACGCGACCAGGTCACAAGCAGAAAAATGGTCTGACGCTAGGGACACTATTAGAGACATTCAAATGGCTAGCACACAACATGAACTGACTGAATGGACACGGGTGGGATTGAAAGATGACGAAGGCTGCTGGCGGACAAAAGACACAAACAAATGGTTGCTACCTGACTCGTATCTGATTCCCATACTGACTATGGCACACTCCCCTGCCCACATAGGATCAGCCCCCATGATTGAACTTGTCTCCAGAGTTTGGCACAATGATAAGATCACAGAGTCCGCCAAGCGCCTAGTCCAACAATGCTTGATATGCCTGCAACACAATCCCGGGAAAGGAACTGTAGTACCCCGGGGAGGGTTTGGGGTCCCAAATCACCCGTTTGAAGTCCTGCAGATGGACTACATCCAACTAGACAGATGTCAAGGCCTGAAATATGTACTTGTTGTGGTATGCGCATTTAGCAAATGGGTGGAAGCATACCCAACCCGTGACAACACTGCTATGGTCACAGCAAAAGTACTGTTAAAGGAGTTTTTCCCCCGTTACGGCCTTTGTCGAATTTTGTGGAGCGACAATGGCCCCCACTTCGTAGCCGAAGTTATCCAACTCATTTTGAAGGGGTTGGGTGTAAAACAAAAGTTCCACGCAGTCTTCCACCCCCAATCTGCCGGACTAGTTGAACGACATAACGCCACACTGAAACTAAAATTGGCCAAAATAGTAGCTACCACAGGACTGAAATGGCCAGACGCACTCCCCCTGGCATTGCTCTTAATGCGTTCCACCCCTACCAAACACCACTTGACACCATACGAGGTTGTATTCGGCCAGCCTATGAATGTCTGGTCTGCACCGAAACCAACTTCCATTCATGACGTCCCGGACGTCCTAATGTCTGATTACTTATGCCAGTTGACTAAAACACTGTCTGTTATCCATCAACAGGTGCTGCATGCCATCCCTGACACTTCCAGGGGTCCCGGACACACCATCCAGCCTGGGGATTTCGTCCTGATCCGGAACTTCCAGCGCGCCAAGAGTCTGGAACCCCGGTGGACGGGCCCCTGGCAAGTCCTCATCACCACCCGAACAGCACTTCGAGTGGAGGGAAAACGCAACTGGCTGCATGCACACCACTGTAAGAAGGTCTCCTCGACCCTGACCTCGACCGAAAACATCGACAACCAAGAAGAGCTCCTGAACAAGGACCGACCGTCACTAACCTGCTATCCTGATACCGAAACGCTTGAACTTTCAAAATTCTCTGATCCCACTGTGCCATCGAGAGAAGGGTATTTCCTGCGTCGAAAGGAGGGAGCCTCGGCTAAGTAGACCACGGACTGAGTTAAATCTCAGAACGGTGACCTAAACACTACCATGGGTTACCCTGAGAGAAGCAAAACAAAATCTGTGGTTCTGCCCGCTACCGAGCACCTTGAAGATGATGGAAGCGCCAGATAAGAAGATGATGGAAGCACCAAATAAGAAGATGATGAAGGCAACAGGAAATACCCACCACAGAAACCCAAAAGCAGACAGACTCCACAGCCCAAAGACAATTACACTCTTCATCACGATCCTTTTCTGCTTTCTCCTCATGACCACACTCTGGATTGTGGAAGAAAATGCACCTGCTCACGAAACATTCCTGACCACTGCTCAGCCTACCACCATGAAGGAACATTATCTGATTTCGCTCTCTCCCCAACTCAGAGAGAGGCGAAAGGAATTTTGGAATAACTCTTTCATACAACTACTTCACCAGCACAACCTCGCCACCAATGCCACCAACTGCTGGATCTGTGGGTTGCTACCCCACGCCACTGGACACTCGATACCATTCATCCCTTCACCTTTCTCAGTTCACGGCTCCTGTCTTGCTTGGCTGATGCTTCTGCAAGAAAGCTTTAAGGACAATGCCACCTCCAGCAAAACCGTAACGCATTTCTACCACGGGGTCTGGCGGAACAGAACAAAGACACACTTCTGCCCACAGACCACCAACAAAACAATCCACTTGGACATCCCGGCTAAAGAACAAATCGAAATGCAAGTGTTCAATAATCCAACCAGAACCACCTTCTCCTACCTGCGAAAACGAACGGCTGCCACTCTGACTGTGGCCCTGTCAGTCATCAACGTCACCGGCCACATGTGCATGGAAGGGCTTGGGACTCAGCTGGTAGGCCACAGTGCTTGCCGATTTTCCAGAACTCTGGACTCCACCGACCCACCTTCCTTTGTGGCATCTCCAAACACGTATTTCGTCTGCGGCACGAAGGCTTACACCTGGCTCCCCAAAGGCTGGGGGGGCACTTGTTTCATTTCCTTCATCCTTCCTCCGACATATGTGGCACCAGCAAATCATCACAGACAAAAACGAGCCAAAGACATTGAACAAGCCGACTCAACAGGAGCGCAGTTCCTCGATGCTATGAAGGGACTTGTCCCCCTCTGGGGCCCGATGGCGAACAGCCGTGCCATCCGACATCTGACTCAAGCAGTTGAGACAACAATGAACATCACGGCTGGTATCCTTGCTAACAACACCGCTGAACTTCAAGCGGTCCGCTTGGTGGCCCTCCAGAACCGCCTTGTCCTGGATGTGGTTCTTGCGGATCGAGGTGGAGCATGCCGCATTATTGGGTCCAGCTGCTGTACGTACATACCGGATAACTCACCCTCAGTGTACAAAGCCATCGAACATCTTCATAGGCTCTCTTCGGAAGTCCACCAAGAACAAGAAGAATGGTCGCTTGGTGGTTGGTTCTGGAGCACCGTTAAGAACTGGGGCTGGAGACTATTCGCCATTATCCTGATTCCTGTAGTTGTAATATGCGGTCTATGCTTAGGAATTCAATGTCTGCCACCTCTGTGTACATTATGCGTAAATTGTATTTGCCCTAAGACTGTGGACTTTGGGAACGAACATATGAGAGCAATATATGATGCCGAGGTTAGGAATTTGATGAAGATTGACATTGAGTAAGCAAGTTGGCTAAGATATGTTGAAAAGGGAGGACTGTTAAAGATTAGACTACAAACGTCAACATTATCGGCGCCATCTTGCCCCTTTCGAGCCCATTCGTGCGCGTAAGCAGCAGCCATTTTGAGCATCATGGTCTCCCGGCCCCTCGCTGATAGCCAGCGCGTCTCTCTCTCTCTCTCTCCTAACCTCGCAAACATCCCCCGCACGTTGACAACCCCCGCTCTCTCATGCCTTGGGTCATAAACCCCTCTTCAGCGCAGCTCCGCCACAGAATCCCATCCTGTTCCCAGCGCGACACCTCCCTTCATTCCTTTCATGGTCTCAGATCCTTTTGATGCAAACCCCCTTTTCCTGTGTCCCCGTTTGTCTTCCTTATTCCCAGGCCACCACCTGGCCCTGCGGATACTGTTTATTACCCCGTACAGTAGGAAGCTTCCCCTCCCCATCAAAAGACCCTCGAGCCGATCAAAGCCCCCACCCTATGAGATCCGATCAACCCCATGCATTCCGTGAATCGGCGGAATGCCCTGCTGCGTGACAATCATCACCTGTTGTGACCGGGGTGGGGAATTCAACTGTAAATGTATGTGGGAACGGGCCTGTAGGGGAGATTCCGAGGATGTTCTTTCAAAATATCAAAGTGTTGCGAGAATGTGTTACGTGCAATAAAGGTCATAAACCCTAGTATAAGAGGCCAGGCCTCAGAAATGTGGTTAGAGCACCTCGTGATGATACTTGCTGTCTGAATTGATGTGTTCTCCTCCGGAGAGAATAAAATCCTCGTTTCCTGCCTTCCAGTCTCCAGCGCCTGCTTCTTCGTTGATTAATATTGGTGGGTCATAGAGGCGACACCGCCGGGCAACACAAAAGGGTCTTTGGTTACTGGTTGTCTTTGAACCCCTTTTTACAAGGTTGTCCAGGAGGGCAATAAAGTTGACATGATTGGGGTCGTCATTGTGGAAACTGAGGTCGCAGAGTAGGACATTGTGGTGAGAGTTGATTGCCCAGGGGGCGATGAGGTTGGGGACGGTGTCGCAGAATGTTGCTCAGAGCTCCAGGGGGTCTGTAGGCGAGGGTGCCTCTTATCGTGGCCTTCACGTCAGTTTGGGGTAGAAAGTTGAGGTGTTCAATGAAAGGTGTGGGGTCATCGTTAGAGATGGTGCATCTGATGGATTCTTTGAAGATGATGGCAATGCCTCCGCCTTGTTTGTTGGTGCTGTCTCGGTGTGTCATCTTGTAGCCTTCAGGAGTGGCAGTGATCATGTTGGGGTTCAAGGAGGAGTTGAGCCATGTTTTGGTGATTAAGGCAACCTCCGTGGCGAGGGTGGTGATGGTGTCCCAGATTTCTGTGGCATGTGTTCATAGGGAGTGGGCGTTGAGCTGGATACAGTGGAGCGGTTGCGGGGGGGTTCTTCGTCTTGTGGGCCTCATCTTTCATAGGTTGAGTCACAGGAGAAGTGTCAGTGTCAGCAGGTGAAGGGTGGAGAGGAGGAGATGCAGCTGTTGTTTCGGCATTCAGAGGTCCAGGAGTTTATTGGCAGTGTTCTGTTAGGTGGTGGAAGGGCCATGGTGCTGGACTTTGTCCGACCAGCGGTGACTTGGTGGCACACCCACTGAGTGTTACTGCTGCTTGGCCATGCAGCAGCCTTCATTAGTGTTCCTGGTGGGTGGTACTAGCGGCGCTGGCCACCAGGCAAGGACCTAGGACGGGCAGTGTGGAGTCAGGAACAGCAAGCAGTGCAGGGACAGTGCAGGGGAAGCAGCAGCGAAGTGACGGGTCCGCAGTGCAGGGACAGAGCAGGGGAAGCCACAGGGACCAGGGAAATGGCAACACAGGGAGAGTGCAGGGGCAGGGACAGCAGGCAGTGCAGGGACAGCGCAGGGGGAGCGGCAGTGCAAGAGCAGCAGCAGGGGAGCAGCATTGCAGGTACATTGCAGAGGGAGCAACAGTGGAGGGGCAGGGGCAGCAGGTAGGACAGGGGGAGCAGCAGTGCAGTGACAGGGGGCGGCAGCACAAGGGGAGTACGTGAGTAGGGGGAGCAGCAGTGCAGTGACAGGGGGCAGGCACAGTAACAGCTGGGGTCCGGTGAAAGATGTTTGGCTCAGCCTCCTCCGTGCTCTGACTGGCACAGACGTGCACCCAACCCACAATGCTGGAACCTCAGGGGAGCTATATAGACACTGGGAGGCACGAAAATCAGGAAACCATTTGGCCCT
Organism: Lissotriton vulgaris; assembly: GCF_964263255.1. NCBI lineage: Eukaryota > Metazoa > Chordata > Amphibia > Caudata > Salamandridae > Lissotriton > Lissotriton vulgaris. The sequence continues at coordinate 19,092 of NW_028248018.1, forward strand.
GCCTCCAGGTGAAATGTAACCAGCAGGTAGGAGCAGAGACACTTCTGGAGGAAAGGGTGGCAGGCGGCTTACCAGGGTGGCAGTTTAATGTGAACAGCCCTTATTATATATATATATATATATATATATATATATATATATATATATATATATATATATATATATATATATATATATATATATATATATATATATATATATATATATATATATATATCAACAAAAGTGCAATCTTCACCACAGCCGCTCACGCGAGTGAAAAAAAAGATCACGCAACTCCAAAGTGCAGATTTGGCATGAGTACTTTTATTCCAACAAGCCACTAGATCCGACGCGTTTTGGGCATCTGCCCTTGCTCACAGATATATATATATACATGTTTATCCGAAGGGGGCGTGCAAACGCGAAGGGTACTAAGTGTTTACCCTTTCACCACAGACTAATTTGCGTGCACATAAGCTTTCAAAAATTACACCACTTGGCTGCTCTGCCGGACGCCATGGCAGCCAGTTTAGAAACGGAGCGGGAAGCGGCAGCAGATGCATTGTTTGCACAAGTCCCACAAGGAGCAGGCAGTAAACAAACACAAGCCAGCGCCGCCATTGCAGGCAATCAAGACGTCAAAAAAATGTTGAACCTGTTGGAAAAAAAGTCTTGTTCTGAGATCACCAAATGGTGGGAGCACAAATCACTTACAAAGTACGAGGAGGCTGGACGAGTCCCGAGAGGGTTGCGTATTATGCTGGCTCCAAGTTTTGCGGACCCCAATCCAAACATGTTACGCGAATGGGGGGAATTGAACTTGGGAGCCTCTATGAATCTAATCAAGCTGTTAATTAAATATGCAATTCTGGACCGCGCTGTGCTACTGGATGACATTTTGAAAATAAATACGGATTTGGATGCTTTCACCGACAGTGAAATTCAAGCAGGATTGCTAAAGGGCGCAAAGACATCAGCGAGCGTCTCAAAAAGCATGAAGACAAAATTAAGCTACGCAAAATTAACAAATTTGCAAGAGATCTCAACGACTATGAGACAGGCCAGATATACACGTTTGCACGCAAATATGATCAGGCAAAAAAGTAGCAGCAAATTCAAAAATCGGCACTAAGAACCCAGACACAAGAGGTTCAGCCGGACCCAGCTGTAACATCGGATAACCATGAAATATCAACAACGGAAACCACTTCGCTCGCTAGTACTTCTAGCACATGCGCCTCATTGTCAAGCTTACTGGAGGATAATTCACCACACGCCATCCTCGACCTAGGTGAAGAAATTGATTTTTTGGTCGAGGCCCAACTGCAATCGCTAGGTCCGCGGACACGATCGCGCAACGCAGGAAGAGGTAAAACGTAAGGCGGAGGGCAAGAAGAAAACGTGCAAAAACCATCGCAGCCGCCAAAAAAGAAGTGGTTCAAAAAGAAAAACAACAAACAATGATTGATGCAAGCACTATTGTCAATCTATCTGATATGACATTAACCACAGCTGAGCAACAAATTCTTAAGTTGGGTCTCAATTTTTGTCCAGAGAGCTCATTTGACTATACCAACACAAGGGCTGATGTCTATTTGTATATTCGAAAATTAAAACTTAAGAAATTTTATGCAATCAAATCCAAACCAAACTTGAATTCATCTGTTATCACGGGGGTGACCAATGAAGTTGATGTATCCCCATTGGTTCCAGCAAGTGATGCCAGAACCCTCATAACGCTTTGCAATTTGAACAGCGAAGCAGCCCCACCAATATCCAACACGGAAGTTTTTGATACACAGAGTGAGTTGCGAGAGATTGACATTCCACAAAAAGGTGCTGGAGAGAGCCCTTTCAAACCGAAAAGTAAATTTGTCCCCGTCATGCCAAAGGACGCGGTGGACATTTACCATGACTGCATCATTGAGGATTTGAAAAAACTCAATAAACAAATCCATATCAAGAAAGATATGTCCAGTTTCCAAACTAAGCAATATAACAACTTAATGGCTAAACTGTCCAAAAATCAGGAAGTTATCGTGAACTCTTCCGATAAAGGAGGCAACATTGTTTTGTGGCAAAAAGACCAATACATCGCAGAAGCCAAACGACAATTAGAAAACGCCAACTGCTATGTAAGGAGTAATGGCGTTCAATACAAGCACGCCAAGGACAACATTAAAAAGCAGCTGTTATCATACTAAAGGAACAATCTAATCACAGCTACTGAATGTGCTTTTCTATTGGTGGAACATCCGGTCATGCCACATATGTATCTAATTCCCAAGGTGCATAAAATGCAAGATCGAACACCGGGGAGACCCATTATCTTGGCGATCAGAAGTATGGGTGAGAACATTTCACGCTATATTGACTTTTATTTACAGGAGCATGTCCAATCACTGCCTAGTTATATCAAAGATACAGGGGACTTTTTGTCCAAGTTAGAATCAATACAATGGCAAGAGAACTGGTGCATCATTACTCTGGACATTGAGTCTTTATACACCTGTATCGAACACACGCAAGGCATTGAAGGGATCAGACATTTTTTGGGACATAAATCCTGTATGTATTATAGTCACAACAAAATGATATGCGATTTGGTACAATGGTGCCTTGATAACAATTATTTTCTATTTGGAAAGGACATTTGGAGACAAATACGCGGTGTTGCCATGGGATCCTGCTTCTCCCCCAGCTACGCATGCTTGCACGTGGGGCTGTGGGAGGAGCAGGAGCTAATTGGTATTCCAGGCTTTGAATGCATCAAGCACTGGATGCGTTTTATTGATGATGTTTTTTGTATATGGGAGGGTGATGTGAAGAGTGCTCAAATATTTGTCAACGCACTTAACACCAATCATTTCAATCTATTTTTTACATCCAATATCAGTACCACAACTGCTGAATTTCTTGATGTTTGTATCAACATCAATGGTACTGTGATTGGCACTTCCCTACACAGGAAACCCACTGCTGGCAACAGCATATTACATGCCAGCAGTGGTCACCCAAAGCATGTCATTATGAGTATTCCTCTTGGCGAATTGTTGCGCCTAAAAAGAATTTGCAACACACAAGAGAAGTTTGAGGAAGGTGCTGCTGCGATGTTAGCTAGACTTCAGGCAAGAGGATACAGCAAAGGTTGTTTAACACATGCATTACAAAAGAGTCGAGAAAGATCAAGAGTCTCTTTGCTGACACCCAAACCCCCTGAGAATGAGACTAATGCTGACACAACCAGGTTAATAACTACATACAGTAGACAACACCGCAAAATCAAATCCATAATGACCAAACACTGGGCAGTCTTAAAAACTGATGGTGTTCTACGCGACATGACTCCAGATAGACCCGTGATTACATTCAGGCGTGCATTCAGTATGCACAGCAAGCTGGTTAAATCCAGCCCTGAATTACCTGCAGTCAACCAATGGTTTGGAGGTAAAGGCTTCCACAAATGTTCCTCATGCCGAGCATGTAAATTTGGGCAGAACACCACCCATTACCGCACTCCGTTCTCTGACATTGAAGTTCCAATTCATGGCAATTACAACTGCCGAACGGAGTTTGCAGTTTACGTCCTAACATGCACCTGCGGTCTGCGCTATGTGGGCAGTACCGGTGCCCAGGTGCATGTTAGAATACTGCAGCACCTTCGCGCTATTGTCAATCACGACAGTGCTTACCCGGTGGCGCGCCACTTTAACAGCAGGCACAACAGGGATCTGTCGTGCCTTACATATTATGTCATTGATGCTGTTGCTCCACTCAGACGCGGTGGCGACCGCGACAAAATTTTACGCCGACTGGAAACGCGGTACATTATCAGGCTCGACAGCAAACAGCCTAATGGGTTGAATGCGACAGAGGACATGCACAATTTTTTGTAGGAATAGTGATCAAACACACACACTCTGTATCTAGTATATGTAGCATATTTTGAGGGTTCAGCTGTTACGTCACCACAGCGAAGAATTTTTAACCATATATGTCTCAAACTGTATATAATTCACAATAATGCACCTATTTTAGGTGATCTGCAGTCCGATTTTTGTTTCTGAACTGGCTGTTCAGGGTTCTGAGCAGGGCAGTCTTTTATATAATCATTGGTTCAAAATTTCTTTAGGTGGTTCAGTTGCACTGTGAATATATTTGAGCACTTATGTTTATGTCTTGCACATATAAAAAAACTTTTTTGTAAATAGTCCTTAATATTTATGCAACATAAAGTTTATAATGTATACATTTTAAATAAGTATATAGGACTGTAGCTCAATCTCATGGTCTTACACTTAGGTGCTTTCTAATGAGATATTTTCCTTTTCTCACAAAGTTTTGCCAAGATCTGTATCAATTTATTAACGGTACTGTGATTAATTTCAACACTAAAACCCATTTATAATGCTTTATGAAAATATTTTGTGAATGTTCTAGTTTTGATTGCAAACTGATTGAGAATTGAACTATGCATTGTAGCATATCACTTCAACAATCTTATTAGTAACATTCCACCAAATGCATTTATGCAGTTAAGATATGTCAAGCATTTACGTATTTGTACACCAACATATATAAATTTTCAATTATTATGATGAAATCCACATCATGCATTATTTTATGAAACATGGTTTTAATGTTTGTTCATCGCTATCATACATCACATTGTATTAACATGTACTGTGGCTTTAAATTGTTCAAACCAGGCTGTAGGCTGAACTATGTGTTGCACGTGTGGCAGGTGTGGCCCATAGGAGGGGTCAGAACTGCATACATAAAAGAAATCCCCAAACAAGAATGTGGTGTGTGAACAAGAGTACGCTAGTACTCGAAACGTTACATTTTTGAAAGGCATTTGAATAAACAACAACTTGCCCGCATAACGTGGGGTCTGCCTCTTCTTTCGCCGCTCGTGTGTGAAGGTTTGAAGATTACGTAAATATATGTATATATATATATATATATATATATATATATATATATATATATATATATATATATATGCTTACACTCTCCGCGGCTCGTTTTCGGGGGAAACTGCCCGTGGTCTGGTGGCGCGTTGTTACTGGCAGAGCCCCGCCAGATGATTTTCTTTCAACAAAATTCCAAATTTCAACGCACTCTCAGAAGTCAGGATTATACAAAGTGTTGTTTATTGCTGTAACGCGTTTCGGAAGTCCTTGCTTCCTTGCTCACACAACAATCCCTCTGCACTCCACCATTTACATACACAGGTGGTGCTGGCCATAGAAACAGGACTGCACATTTTCATTTTGGCTGACATCTTGGAGTGTGTACATATTATAATGCTGCTTTCCACACAATGTCTCACTTTTTTGATAAGAAGTCTTAGGCCATGTAAAGTACATTTTCATTACAAGTTTCTCTACTACTTTCGCCACAGTGGCTATATTTGCTCGTTTGTCTCATTTCCCTCTTTTTTCGCCAAGTGGCTTATTAAGGGTCAAATGTCTCTGGGGAGTGCTTACTAAAAACATAAGTGACAAAACGTGAACTTAAGTGAATAATTCATTACATTACTTAGTGATGTTATCTTCTACTCTATTCTGTTGTGGGTTCTTCAATGACAGGTTCAATTTGCTCGTGAAGTGCACGTGATTTCTACTCTGAGCGCCTTGATTATCCCTGTTAGAGTAAAACAAACATATAATTACAATTGTGCTACAAACATGGTTAAAAACTTTTGTACAGTTTCAAGTTCTCTTTTCATTACACTTCTTAAGATTATCCTGAGTCATTCCATTCCATTTTCTAGTTATTCTGATTTTCACATGATACAGTTTTCATTTCATCCACATATTTATGAGTCATATCATTCGTATAAGTGTACTGCTAGCTCTTCATGGTCATTGTGTCCATTGGGCTGTCTCGTTTCTAGCTCAAGGATCCATTTGGATTCCCTCTTCCTCAATTGCATCTCCCTATTGCCCCCTCTTATGTTCACATTCACCTGTTCTATTGCAAAGTAAGTTAGTAGGTTACAATTTGCTTTGTGGTGTTGGGCAAAGTGTCTTCCTACAGGGTACTTAGAGTCCATATTTGTGATCGCCCTTAGATGCTGCATTACTCTATTCTTGGCCATCACTGTGGTACTGCCTACATACCTTTTCTTACACGGACACTCAAGCACATATATTACATGAGTTGAGCTGCATGTCAGGAATTGGCATATCTTTCTCCTGTTTGTACAATGAGGTATCTCAAAGTCTTTTCTCATTGGACTGTATTTGCAGGCTCTACAGTGCCCGCAAGGGAAGAATCCTTCAAGGTTATGTTGATTTCTATCCTTATAGTTCGTGATATCCCCCTTAGTAATTATATCTCTAAGGCTCCGACTCTTTCTGTATGTGATGGCTGGTCTTATACTCAGTTTGTGGCCAATAATGAGATCACTTTTTAAAATGTTCCAGTTCTTCGCAATTATTTTCCTAACATTCTGAGACCCTTTATTGTAGGTTAGGATAACTCTGGTGGTATCATCATCCTTGTTATCCTGTTCCTTTGGTGTTAAGGTACTTTCTCTTGTTACATTCTCCAATGTAGATAAGGCCCTATCAAGGACCCATTGAGGATAACCCCTTTCCTTGAATCTCTGTATCATATTTTTACTTTCTTGTTTGTATTCCTCTGTGTTGGTGCAGTTTCTTCTTGCTCTCAGCAGCTCCCCGTATGGAATGCTCCATTTTAGGGTGTCTGGGTGGCTGCTGAGAGCATGGAGGACACTATTGCCAGCAGTTTCCTTCCTGAACAATTTGGTAGCCAATTTATTTCCTTCCGCCCTGACCTCAACATCTAAATATTCAACCTTGCATCTGTCTTTCTGATGGGTCAATTTTATATTGTAACTGTTGGTATTAAGTTGTTCCACAAAACTTTCCGCTTCCGCCTCACTCCCACTCCATATTACAAACAGGTCATCTATATACCTGAGCCATACTTAGAGTCTTGCAAATGCCTGTGTGTATTGGGGGTCTGTGTGAATTTCTTCCTCCCACTTCCCCAAGAACAAATTCGCAAAACTCGGCGCGAAGCTCGTACCCATACAAGTACCTGTAGTCTGTTTGTACAACTCTCCATTGAACATAAACACATTGTTCTCAAGGCATATTTGTATCATTTCCCCTAGCATTCTCGTATGCTCTAGGTACATTATATTGCGTTTTCTTAAATAATGCATGCATGAATCAATGCCATGTCTGTGTTCAATTATAGTGTACAATGAATTGACATCCATTGTCATAAGTACATAATTCGATTTCCATTCTATGTCATTTACTTTCTTTAAAAAATCTTGAGTATCTTTTACGTAAGAAGGGAGGTTTTTTACGTGTTCTTGCAGAAAGTGTTCGACATATTTTGAGACATTCTCATAAATGCTTCCTATGGATGACACTATCGGTCTCCCTGGTGGTGCTAGTGGGTTTTTGTGGATCTTAGGGAGAAAATAGATTATTGGCAGTTTGGGATAATCTTTCTTTAGGAACACAAACTCCTTCCATGACAGTAAACCATCCTCCTGCCATTTGGATAGTTTTGACCACATTGACAAAATGTTACTTTTATACACTCCACTATTACTCTTACAGTAGAATGTTTCATTCTCCAATTGCCTCATAGCCTCTTCAATGTACATATCTCTGTCTTGTATGACCACATTTCCCCCTTTATCAGCTGGGCTTATTACTATGGATACATCATTCGCTAAGGACTCAATCGCTTTCCTCTGTTTGAAATTTAGATTGTATCCACCTCCCTTTCCTCTGGAGTAGTGTTTGTATTTTAGCAATGATTTTGTTGTAACATCATGGAATGTATCTACATTGTCATGAGGAAGCTTGGGATAAAATACTGATTTGGGTTTAAAACCTGTCAATGCTGCTCTATCTGTGGTTATGTTCCATGTTTCCATATCCGCACTGTAGCTTGGTATTCCTACAAAATCTTCTTCCCTCAGTAGGCTATGTGCTACTTGAATAGCATTTGCATCACCTACTTCTAAAAGGGGCTGACTAGGAGTCATGGGTTCTTGTACATTGGATACACCGGTTTCTGATCTCAGTGTGTGCCATTTCTTTAGTTTTAATTTCCGTATGAAGCGGAAAATATCTATTCTGGTTTCACTGTAATTGAATATTTCTGTTGGGCAAATTGAAAGTCCTAGGCTCAAGGTATTTTTTTCAATGTTAGTTAGATCTCTACTAGACAAGTTTATTATAGTTTTGTTTACCAATTCATTGTTCTCCATTATTGATTGCGTTTCTTGTAGCCCCCAAATCTGGTTCCCACTGGCTCGCGTTCCACTCCTTTTCCTTTTCCTTTGTTTCCTTCTTTTTCTCCGCTGTTTGCTTCGTCCATCCCTCTTCCTGCTCCTCTTGCTTTTCCCCGTGGCCTTCCTCTGGTGCCTCTCCCTCTATGGGCTGGAGGAGGTGAGAATCTTCCCGACTGCTGCCCCCTCTTCAGCGCTCAGAATTCGTCTAAATACGCCGGTTTAGACGTGATTATTTCCATTTCTGCCAGTGTACTGGTACTATGTATAGAACCATCTGTGTCTGATCCTTCTGTAGTTTCCACCTCTGGTTCCTTTCCTTCGGTTTGAGGAGGTCGACCCGTTGTAGTTGATTGTTTCACATCATACATGTGGTCATATTTCTTGCTATAAGTAAGAATGCGCCCAGAGTCAAAGTCATTGCAGTCCCTATGAAGTTTTCTCTGTTTCCTTATCTTTATGTCATCCTCATGTTGGTTCAATCTAGTTTTCATCTCTTCCTTATACTTTTTTATGCTTGCTTGATCACTCTCATTGTTTAACTCCTCCTCAATGTCCCGTATTTCTTTTAATATTCTCTCTCTATCCTCCCATGCATATTTCACCAATATGCAGAGCATATTTTTGGAGCTATTTGTTGAGTTTTCAAACCACTCTTCGAGCATGCGAGGGTTGGGGGATTCGTGTGAAGGCGTAATATACATTCTTAATCCTCTAGGGACCATGTTCTTGTCCACATAGTCCTGTAGGGATACTGCCTCCCACCATGTGGACGCTTCATTCTTTTTTAGTTTTTCATACTTTCTTAATTTTCCAATTAATGTGGTTTCCACTTGCTTTTGGGCCCCAGTTTGTTGTCCTTTACCAGGTGCTCTCGCTAATAATGTCTGTGCAGCAAGTCTGCGTTGTGTGTCCTCTTCCATTGCGTTTTTGGAGTTTGTCAGGTAATTTTTGAAGTTTGAAAAGAATTCACCAAGTGCTAGAGTTAAGCCACATTAGCACCTAGAATGCGTGTTCACGTTTACAGTTAGTTCTTATATTTCAAATGCACTTTATATGTTCCTGCTTCCCTCCTCTCCGTGGGAGTTCCAGATGCCCTCGTACCAACTCAATTAGTAATCCTGCCGGGTCACGCACATTCAAAGTTTCAATCTTCTTTCAATGCACTCCACTAGACTCGCTCACTTTTCAACGCGTGAGCTTCCGTTTCAAGAAACAATGTTCCCGCTATAGTCAGTAAAATCAGAATAACTAGAAAATGGAATGGAATGACTCAGGATAATCTTAAGAAGTGTAATGAAAAGAGAACTTGAAACTGTACAAAAGTTTTTAACCATGTTTGTAGCACAATTGTAATTATATGTTTGTTTTACTCTAACAGGGATAATCAAGGCGCTCAGAGTAGAAATCATGTGCACTTCACGAGCAAATTGAACCTGTCATTGAAGAACCCACAACAGAATAGAGTAGAAGATAACATCACTAAGTAATGTAATGAATTATTCACTTAAGTTCACGTTTTGTCACTTATGTTTTTAGTAAGCACTCCCCAGAGACATTTGACCCTTAATAAGCCACTTGGCGAAAAAAGAGGGAAATGAGACAAACGAGCACATATAGCCACTGTGGCGAAAGTAGTAGAGAAACTTGTAATGAAAATGTACTTTACATGGACTAAGACTTCTTATCAAAAAAGTGAAACATTGTGTGGAAAGCAGCATTATAATATGTACACACTCCAAGATGTCAGCCAAAATGAAAATGTGCAGTCCTGTTTCTATGGCCAGCACCACCTGTGTATGTAAATGGTGGAGTGCAGAGGGATTGTTGTGTGAGCAAGGAAGCAAGGACTTCCGAAACGCGTTACAGCAATAAACAACACTTTGTATAATCCTGACTTCTGAGAGTGCGTTGAAATTTGGAATTTTGTTGAAAAAAAAAAGAAAAAAAAATATATATATATATATATATATATATATATATTTATTTATATATATATATATATATATACAGGTTTTTTTTTTGAACAGCGCTACAGCCTAAATGGCTAAACCGAATTATACAAAATGTTGAGTTTTATTCCAAAACTGTGCTTTATGTGATTCAATGTAATCAGTTCATTAGCGTCTGAGAAATTGAGGTGTGAAATGTTTGTATATCTGTACATTTCAGTTCATGGGATTCCCATAGGCACATAATTTCAAATAATATAATGATCTGATTGGCCGTGGGGGCTTCTTTTCCATTCTGCTGTTTGGAAGCCAAAGGCTCTTGTGAGAGCCACAGGAGCTCACTCTGTGATTGGCTGGCTGCAACTTGAGGAAAAATGTTGAAAATGCCATTTCAGGACATGGGGACATTGTCACTCGGTCCCCATGTCCTGAAATTAAATATATATATATATATTTGGAGCAGGGTTGGGTTAGCCTGACCCCCCTGGAAAAATTCCCCAGAGAAAAATAGTTTAAAATAATTTTTAATTAGTTGCTACGATGCCACGGGGCTCTCAGAGGAGCCAGTGAGGGTGCCCTGCTCCCGCTAGAGGCCCGCAGAGTACCTTGGTAGCACTGACTCCTACAAGAGTGCTCTGGGATCAAACATCTTGTAAAAATAAAGTGGGAAATTTTCCATGTCATGTAAGGCCAAAGGTATCCACATTGCATAATTATTTATGACAATGACATTTTTACTTTATGGTAATAAACCTTAAAAATTCACTGAAATAACAAAAGGTTATAGTGACATTATAGTTAGGTATGGTAATAATACCTTCTTTTACATAAAAATAAACTCAGAAACTCCCACCCCAGTTGGCTTTTTAAAAATCTGGGCATTACAAGATTTCCACTTGTGACAGAGCGTGGGGAACGTGCTGGGATAACTTGGTTTTCTCTATGCTATCTTTTATTCTCTAATAACTGATGTAACTTTGTAACTGTTTACAACTGTTTAAACGTATGATTGCTTCAGCCCTATCCCCCCTCTTCTCTACTGCTACTTTTCCCATTGTTTACACCTTGCTCCACCTTATTTCCGACGTTTTTCTTGTTCAAAGCAATCTTCATCTATGCATGTTACCCACATCTGGACTGTGCACCAGGACTGTGCCTGACCTCATGATGGCATCTGGAATTCATTCGGTCCATGGTTTTTCCCCCATAAAATCTGAAATTCCGTGAGTACTCCTGATCTCCATCATGACAGCAGAGTCCGAGCACTATGTCCGACGCCCGGTGGAGCTGCTCTTTTCAGCTATTGAGGAGATTGGCCTTGGTTCATCCCTTGACCGTCACCTACCCAGCCGGACTTTTGGCACAGTTTTTCTCCCCATCTCCCTGTCTTGACCACCCCCTCATCGTATTTCTGTAACTCTGCTTTTTCCTTGTCTCCTATCTAGCTACCTGTACCCATTTAGCACTCTTTCTTCCTTTGTCTTACTTCCTTTACTCCTATCCCCTCCCTCCTGAATCTTTCCCCTTGCCCACTACACCGCCTAGCCCCCTGTCCTTTGTGCCCTTTGTCTAATCACTCCTTCTCCCCTTGTTGGGGAAAGATCCAATATTTATACTCTGGAGTCTCATCAAATCCGCTGAAAGAGTCCACAGAGCCCAGGGAGCCACTCACAGTTGAGGTATGGTATGGCATCCCTGGCCAAAGCACTCCCTCTCCCCTTTTTGGGGAAGGATCCAGTATGTAGGCCTTGGAGTCACAGAGACCCCTCTGAGAGAGTCCACTGCGTATAGGGAGCCTCTTGCAACAGAGATGGGGAATATGGTACCACTTCCCTTGGGATCACAGTTTACTGGACTTCGGACGCAGCTCTGACTCGTCTTCCGGTTTCTGTCCCCGTCACCCCACCTCTTTCTTTCATGCTGTGTCTCTCACACTCCTCTCCTCTTACCTCCTCCATTCTCTGTATTCTGCCCCTGCTCTTACCCCCTTCTCCCCTGAATCTCTCCCCTTCCTGCTTTTTCCCTTACGTATATGTCCTGTTTGTTTGTCTCGACCTTACTTGTCACTATGTTGCCTGGCTCTTATAACTCTGTAATCTTTGTAACAATGTAACCTGCAATTATGAATACTCATGTAAAGTGCTCTGATACCTCCGGGTCTAGCCAGCGCTATTTAAAACCTTTAAAATAAATAAAAATAAAATTGTTAAAAACACTGTATCAGGTAGTCAGGGGCGACAGCTTGTTGTGCCCTGAAGACAATGCAGAGTGCCTTAAACTGGATGTGTTTATCTATGGGAACCAGTGTAGTTGGATCAATGCTTGAGTAGCAGATTTATGTTTCAGAATGCCCAGCAGTAACCTTGATGTGGCATTCTGTATCATTTGTAACTTATGTAAAAGACGCTTTTGGATATTAATAAAGAGTGCATTACCGTAATCTACTTTGGAAAAGATAAGTCATGACTACCCTCTTCTGCAGGCTCGATGGAATGAAAGACAGTACTTTCCTTAGAGATTTTAGAGTAAAGAAACACAAGGAGGTAATGTGATTTAATTGTCCTTCAAAAGATAACTTGGTATCAATAATAACCCCAAGATTTTTTGCTTTGTCATTAGGGGTATGCATAATCCCTAATTCCTGGGGCCAACAGTTGTTTGACCGGAAAGAGGGACTGTTACCAAACAACAAGACTTCAGTCTTTGAGGAGTTTAATTTCAAACAATTGCTGCTCAACCACTTCTCGATATGAAGCATATAGTTGTGAAACTGAACTGCCGTAGCTTTGGGCTTATCAGTGACAGATACAATAATCTGCGTATCGTCCGCATATCAGACTAAAGTTAAACCAAATAATCTAATTGAAGCTGCAAGTGGGGTAACATAAAGATTGAATAAGGTGGGGCTCAGAGATGAGCCCTGAGCAACCCCATAAGGCAATAAAAAGGCTGGTGAGGGAAAATCAAAGAGAGAGACCGTCTGAATGCGGTCAGCCAGAAAAGAGGTAATAAACTTAAGTGCATTGTCTTTGATCCCAAGTGATTCAAGGCAACCGATTAGAAGAGCGTGGTTGACCGTATCAAATGCGGCTGCAAGATCTAAAAGGATCAGAGCCACATTTCCCCGACAGTCTATCGACTGCCTGATTTATTTTGTAGCTGTAATTAGTACCAGATCTGTACTTTGGTGATTTTGAAAACCGGACTATGTAGAATACAGACGATTGGTTTTGTCTAGAAAGGTGGTCAGTTCCTTGTTGAACATTTTTTTGACCAATTTAGTTGGAAATGTTAGTCGAGTTATTGGTCGATAATTTATGGGATCATGAGTGTCTAAGTTGATCTTTTTTAATAATGGCAGAATAGACCCTACCTTCCAGTCTTTTGAAAAATTTATGTTGCAAAAAGGTTGCTAAAAATGGCCGAGTGGTGAGTGGCTATCACCTCTGGGACCAGATGAATTATTCTGGTTAGGCATGGGTCCTGTGGTGAACCCGATTTAATCTGCATCAGCATCCTTTGTGTCTGATCAACCGTCAAAGGCCCAAAATGGGATAAGGTGCTGACGTTGTGAGTGCCCTTCGGTGAACTACTATTTAAGATAACAGTTTGACTCCTATCTAAAAAGGAATCATAGACAGACTTAACGTTGTCTTGGAAATGGAGTGATAATTTGTTGCAGAATTGTTGGTTAATATTTGGGTTCATAGGATCTGGAAGTTTTGATTGTTGCGAATAATTCCTTAGAGAAATTCATAGCTCCTTCTATTTTTACCACAAAGTAGTTCTTTTTTGCCATTAAAATCATCTTTTTGTAGCTTGGTTATATATATATATATATATATATATATATATATATATATACATATATATATATATATATATATATATATATATATCCCTTTGTCTACTGATTTGCACTCAAGTACATTTATGTTCTGATCTCCTACATTCCTGTGTTTTCTGTCTGAGCTTATCGTTAAACCAGGGTTCAGAAGGATTAATCTTATGGCTATGAATTTTTTTGCTGGGACTAACTGAGTTAGCGATACATCCAGCCATTGATGGTAGTTATGAACCGCTGTATCCAAATCAGGGCAGACCAATGGAGTTGATTGACTAAGGGATGCTTTAAACTGAACAGCAGCAATAGTACTACACGAGCGCCGAGTAATGCTCCGATTTGGGGGTGAATTTTTTATGCCTCAGGTAGGGTATTTACCTCAAACATGATAGCCTTATGGTCAGTCCATGTACAAGGAGAGAGGATACCCAGTGGAGCTGTGGGTTGTCTATAAAAATGCCATCAAGAAGATGAGCTTTGTGCGAAGAACCCTGAACAATTTGTGTTAGACCTGCCCCAGTCATGTGATCCAGTAAATTCCTGGAGTCTGGATCAAGCGAGTTTTCCATATGGAAATTAAAATTGCCTAGAGTGGCAAAATCTACAGCAACCACTTTTTGTTCAAAAAGACTACCAATGGATTGGGTAAAAGGTCTTCTGGACCCGGGTGGTTAATAAATGAGAAGTCAATTAAATGCATAGTGACTGTTTAGTTAAATTTTAAAATGTATTGTTTCACAGAAATGCACATTAGGAAGAATGTAAAAAATGGTTTTAAAATTACCTCTAAATATGATTGCGAGGCTTCTGCCCTTTTTTATGCAGCGATCGCGTCTAAATATCCTGAAACCTGCGGCTAGTGCTGATAGTAGGTCTGGGCTAGAAGTTAAATCTGCCCACGTCTCAGTGATAAAGTCCAGGTCAATATTCTGGCTTTCCATAAAGACCATCAAATCTAGTGCATGCTTTAACAAGCGATCTGGCATTAAAAACTGTACAGTTATATCTAGTTTTAGATTGTTTGGCGGTAGCTCTACTAATTTAGTAGCAGTGAGGGACATATAATACTCCGTACTTTACTACTCCCGCGCCTGCCTGCAAATCAAAGGATTGCCTCCTCTTCTTCTAATCATCTGGCTCCCCGATCACCGACCACGCAATCCCAAAGCTGGAATCACTCTGGACTTCAAGGGGTGTGGATTTCCCAAATCAGATATAAAATAATTACCCGGATCTTGCAAACATAACGAGGATCGACGGACCCCGTCTCGATTAGTCTGCAGCCTTCCTGCTCCCCACGCCTGATCCTTCATTAATACAGTAGATTATCGCTTGACTGACGTCCTCTACCTCACTTGATTCATTCACCTTTCTGCCGGACAACCAGATTAATTGATCCTTTTCTGCTGGACCTTTAAGGCCGCCTTCATGACCTTTTCTATGCTATTTTCAGCACTATTTTGGAATTAGTGACCATTGTCCTGATGATGACCTGATATTTATCAGGTTTAAACGCCGTCGACTACCCAGCACAGAACTTTGGCACTGTTGTGGTCAATCTATTTATCCTTAATCAAAAATACCGATATTGTATATATTTGCATTGTATTATTGACCACATTATTATTTGTTCGTACCCTTTCGTGGTTCACGCTGTAATTTTTCACACCTATGTCACTGCGCCGTTCACTGTCACTAGCACGTCTAATGCACACTTGTGTGGTATGGTCACTGTATATTGAGTTGTACTGTAGTGCTGTTACAACTACCTACATATAATAGTTGTTTCACTTTACCTTTTCCGTTGTGGTCTTCCTTCTTTTATTCCCGCCCTTTGTGATGTACACTAGTATTCTAATTGCGCTGTTCAAATGATTTACAGCTGAGACATTGTTGTTTTGTTACTTGTCCCACCAAGGGCACCCACTTAATTTCGTTGGCGATGACGGGGGGAGCCTCATGGCCTCGATAGTCCCTGCAAGCTCCCTGCCTCCTGTGGGAGCCAGCATTTCTTTCACAGAGATGGAGTTGCTAAACATGCAGCTCCCTCTCTGTGCAAGCAATCCTGCTCTGCTTCTAGCAAGCAAAAGCATCTTTAATGCTCCAGTCAAGCCACAGCAAACATCTATACGCCCGGGGTGGGCACCCCAGGACATAGCAGGAGCTGGCCCGGGGGGGGGGGCTAGGGGTGGTCCCCAGAGCCATTATTGTCTCAGGTGCGTGCGGCCCCCTCCTTTCTTGAATTTTGCCCCAGGGTGGTCCCTGGGACTGCAGTAGAGCTGGGCACCCCCTGCATTCAATTTAACTAAAGTCCCAAGGAAGTGGCATTCCCTGGGGATGGGGGGGGTCTTCGTGCCCCCTGCATTCATTCCGGAACAGTCCTGGGGAGGTGTAGGTGGCCGTCCCCAGGGTTGGGGTGGTCCAAGAGGCCCCCCATTTAAAAGGTAAATAGTCCCAAGAAGGTTGTGGCCCCTGTGCAGGCTCCCCCACATTAATTTATAAACAAGCCCTAGAGAGGTGGTGGTCCCCGGGGCATTAATAAGCCCCAGGAGGAGGGCCCATGCGCCCCCCTCTGTTTTTATAAAATACCCTAGAGACCTGGCCCACGTAGGAGAAAATTAGTAACGAAGCAGTAGAGCCCGTGCTTGGTTTTTAAAAAAACAATTCGGTGGGATCTACCTCCTGCCAACAATTTTACAAAAACAAAAGTTGGGCCCTGTAGGAGCACCCCGAAACTTTAAAGACAACAGCTGACTTGAGTGTTGAACTAGTTTTGAAAATTTGGCAAGGATCGTTCAAGGACAGCAAAGTTATTAGCAAATGAAAAAACTCTTTCCTATGGAAACTACATCCTAAATATAACTGCCTACTGATGACCGCCAGTAGGCCAGTATAAAACCTACTGGCTGGAATGTTTCTAAATTTATTTTAGAAACTATCAATCCTAACAAATGACTCTCAATCAGAAGCGATTCAGAAAAGGGGGTGGTGATGGACAGAGTATCTGAATTAAACAGAACACTCCTACCCAGTCCAAAGATCGGTGCTTGATCCATCACCGTTTTTTAGCTCACTGCACCATCCCAACTCAGAACCTGGCTACATGCAAATTAGTCTGTCCCTGGCCCAGTGCATCATGGGAACAGGGCAGACCAAACTACCAAGCCAATTCTTTTACTGGAAAGGAAACAAGCTTCCGGGGACCGGTTTCTGGCATTACAGCCGTCTTCGGCCCGGCTTGCTTGAATCCTGATGGTGCAGTGAGCAAGGGACTCACATCTGAGCATACCCTTCCACGCTTATGGTGGACAAAACGATTCAGAAAAGGGGGTGGTGATGGACAGAGTATCTGAATTAAGCAGAACACTCCTACCTAGTCCAAAGATCAGGGCTTGATCCATCACGGTTTTTTAGCTCACTGCACCATCCAAGCTCAGAACCAGGCTAAATGCAAATTAGTCTGTCCCTGGCCCAGTGCATCATGGGAACAGGGCCTTGCTCACTGCACCATCGGGATTCAAGCAAGCCGGGCCGAAGACGGCTGTAATGCCAGAAACCGGTCCCCGGAAGCTTGTTTCCTTTCCAGTAAAAGAATTGGCTTGGTAGTTTGGTCTGCCCTGTTCCCATGATGCACTGGGCCAGGGACAGACTAGTTTGCATGTAGCCAGGTTCTGAGCTGGGATGGTGCAGTTAGCTAAAAAACGGTGATGGATCAAGCCCTGATCTGTTGACTGGGTAGGAGTGTTCTGCTTAATTCAGATACTCTGTCCATCACCACCCCCTTTTCTGAATCGTTTTGTCCACCATAAGCGTGGAAGGGTATGCTCAGACATGAGTCCCTTGCTCACTGCACCATCAGGATTCAAGCAAGCCGGGCCGAAGACGGCTGTAATGCCAGAAACCGGTCCCCGGAAGCTTGTTTCCTTTCCAGTAAAAGAATTGGCTTGGTAGTTTGGTCTGCCCTGTTCCCATGATGCACTGGGCCAGGGACAGACTAGTTTGCATGTAGCCAGGTTCTGAGCTGGGATGGTGCAGTGAGCTAAAAAACGGTGATGGATCAAGCCCTGATCTGTTGACTGGGTAGGAGTGTTCTGCTTAATTCAGATACTCTGTCCATCACCACCCCCTTTTCTGAATCATTTTGTCCACCATAAGCGTGGAAGGGTATGCTCAGACATGAGTCCCTTGCTCACTGCACCATCAGGATTCAAGCAAGCCGGGCCGAAGACGGCTGTAATGCCAGAAACCGGTCCCCGGAAGCTTGTTTCCTTTCCAGTAAAAGAATTGGCTTGGTAGTTTGGTCTGCCCTGTTCCCATGATTCACTGGGCCAGGGACAGACTAGTTTGCATGTAGCCAGGTTCTGAGCTGGGATGGTGCAGTGAGCCAAAAAACTGTGATGGATCAAGCCCTGATCTGTTGACTGGGTAGGAGTGTTCTGCTTAATTCAGATACTCTGTCCATCACCACCCCCTTTTCTGAATCGTTTTGTCCACCATAAGCGTGGAAGGGTATGCTCAGACATGAGTCCCTTGCTCACTGCACCATCAGGATTCAAGCAATCCGGGCCGAAGACGGCTGTAATGCCAGAAACCGGTAAACGGAAGCTTGTTTCCTTTCCAGTAAAAGAATTGGCTTGGTAGTTTGGTCTGCCCTGTTCCCATGATGCACTGGTCCAGGGACAGACGAGTTTGCATGTAGCCAGGTTCTGAGCTGGGATGGTGCAGTGAGCTAAAAAACGGTGATGGATCAAGCCCTGATCTGTTGACTGGGTAGGAGTGTTCTGCTTAATTCAGATACTCTGTCCATCACCACCCCCTTTTCTGAATCGTTTTGTCCATCATAAGCGTGGAAGGGTATGCTCAGACATGGGTCCCTTGCTCACTGCACCATCAGGATTCAAGCAAGCCGGGCCGAAGACGGCTGTAATGCCAGAAACCGGTCCCCGGAAGTTGGTTTCCTTTCCAGTAAAAGAATTGGCTTGGTAGTTTGGTCTGCCCTGTTCCCATGATGCACTGGGCCAGGGACAGACTAGTTTGCATGTAGCCAGGTTCTGAGCTGGGATGGTGCAGTGAGCTAAAAAACGGTGATGGATCAAGCCCTGATCTGTTGACTGGGTAGGAGTGTTCTGCTTAATTCAGATACTCTGTCCATCACCACCCCCTTTTCTCAATCAGAAGCAGCAGGTCCACTGGGGCTGAGAGGCCATGCTCCTCCACCTTTTGACCCTCAGGAACAGTGTCTGTCACGCTGAACTAAGGTCAGCTCGACAGACACTGTTCTTTTCAGGTCAGGCAACCAGGATAGACATTTGCTGAATGTGCTGGCTCCTGAGTGCCTGAGCTGAACTTTGATGGGCTATGGAAGTCACTGCTCCTGTGGACATGACCCCTCAGCTCAGAAAAGGTTCCTGAGGCTCTCCCTTTAGTGACGAGAGGTAGCGTCACTGATTGCCTCGCACCTGGGCACTTCAGTTTCAAGCCCTGAATCGCTTAGGATCGAGTGTCAATCAGTGACAGTTCCTCACAGAGTGGAGTGGGGTCAGCAGTCTCACTGACCCCATCCCACTCTGTGATGATGTTGGGACTGCTGCCTTACCTCATTGGCTGATCTTAGGTCTGCCAATGAGGGAAGGTAGCAGTCCCAAGCCTCCTAGAACCTCTGAGGCAGAGCTGGCTGCAGGTAAGTGTGTGTTTTCTTTTAAATTAATGTTTGGTGTGTGCTTGCATGTATATATGAATGTTTTGTAAAGAGTGTTGTGAATGGATGTGTTTGTGTGTGTGTGCACGCGTGTGAATGCATGGCTGTCAGTGGTTTGTGTGCGTGTGTGTGTCTCTTCTGCCACCCTCCCGCCAAAACCTACTAGCCGCCGGCTCACATGCCTAATTCTGGTGTCATGGCGCACATCTCCACATTGAGAAAATAGGGGTTGACCCCTCCCCCCTCCCTTGGCGGGTTACTCTGCCTCCTAGCAGACATTTCAGAGTTTTAGACTCTATAAATTCATCTGTGCATGCGTAGCATGATTTATTAAAAAGACAAGTGGGTACACTATTATACTTCCCTCTGCTACCAGTGGGTTGTTGTCAATGGTTCTCAATGAGTGTGGAGAGTTCTGTGGTCCAGTCGCTCAAGTCTGTCCGTATTCACGCAATGGGTGACCTTTTCTCAGAAGGTAGGGTCTCCACTTAGGAGGAGGCCTCTGCTGGTGTGCATTGTGCCTCTCCACTCACGCAATTTCACTATTTCAGGGTACGTCATGCCATGTTGACCATGTTGGGCGGGGAATTCCAGGAGCCTCCTGCTCTCCCCTCCTTCACTTATCTCCTACGTGCAAAATCTCCATGTAAATTGGTATCCAACATATATGATATGTCTCAGGAGTTCAGGTGCATGCAGTACTCCTCGGCTGGAGTGCAACGGCAGGCTGACCTGGGTACACCGCTAGATTACATTAAATGGAGGTACTGCTATGAGGTCACACAAAAGGTGTCGCTAAACGGCAAACATAGATTAATTCACTTCAAGTACCTTAACAGGGTATATTATAACCCGGTGCGACTGCACAAATACGGGCTGAGAGAGTCAGATTGCTGCGATCGATGTGGTATAAGTAGTACAGATTTTCTCCATGTCGCTTGGTCTTGCCGCCAGATAGCCGCTGTTGGGGCCAAATATCCCATGAGTTGGGGGGTATAGTGGGAATGGTACTTTCTCCGGATCCCCTGACTGCACTTTTGGGCTACACGAAACCCCTAAACAAAGATGTTAGGAAACTCATAAGTTTGGGTTTGCTCTTGGCAAAGCGTAGGGTGGGATTCTCTGCTGGTCACGAGGACCCCCCCACAAAATCTGAATGAGAAAAAGCTATGATATTCTGTAACACGCGGTCTGAAATATACAGTGAGCTAATGCCTCCACAGAGCCGCCTGAAAAGTTTTTGGGGCCTGCATAAACAATACATAACGGTTAGAGATATGAGCGAGGTGCACGACGATTAGAGTAGCTCCATTGCGATAGTCAAATATGGGCGGGCTAAGTTGGGTCGCATTGAAATATAGTGCCAATTTAGTTACACTTAAATATAGGTTGCAGACCTGGCGGTAGGACCATGTTGCATGATATCTAAGTGGTCTTTGTATCCTAGTAGAAGGAATTGTTGTAACACCCTTTGTATGTCTTTTTTTGTTCATTACTTTGATTGCTGTGTTCTCAATGCTTGTGTAACACTGAATACAGCTGTGGTAAGTTTAATTTTTTAAAAAATGTTTTAAATGTTTTTAATTATTTTCCTGGCTCGGGTTTTGGAGCCAAGCCTTTTCCCTGCCTTGGTTCTAGCTCCGCTCTCCCTCATAATTTGGTGTCCAACTCTACCAGAAACTTCGCCTAATGCATAATGGAGACAACGGGAATGGGGTCATTGCCAGTACACATGTTAAGCCTTGTTAAAATTATTCTCTGGAGCTTGGTGGCACCTCATTGAGACTGACTTCTGTAATTTAGTGAAATATATGCGATTGTACATGACTCGGTGGTGATATCGATGTTGATAAGGCTGTAAATGAAATAAACAATAAAAATAACTTTTTTTAAACAGCATGCAAAGTGTTTTTTGGCTAAAAGGTCCAACCTCACTGAAGGTGTCGCACTTAACATAGGACCATTAGTCAGCTAGATATCGTAATGTGAAACATTAAAAGAAAAGGGTGAACACCAAATTTTGCCTTCTATAATCCCTCACACATTTAGTTTAATTGGCTTACCATATGATTTTAATATTACGTTTTGGATTTATTGGAAGATTATTCTTTTAAAATCCCCCATAAATCACAATCTTAATTGAAATATTTGGCTTGCTACCTATTTACACTGAATATATTGATTGTGATCCAATGAAAAACACTATTGAATATAGGTCTGTATTAGTGAGGAGAATGCTCTCATGTCTAAATAAAATTATTGAGCCTGCTCAAAGTATTTACCATTTTATAGATTAAATGAAGAAAAATGGCAAATGTTATTTTGGAGGTCCCAATTAAATTATTTTACTCACGGTTGGGACACTACATGAAAAAAGTTTGAAACCCATTGCATTAGACTCAAACCAGCTCCCTTTGCCCCTCTTAGTTACATAAGACAGCTTTGTGAGGAAAGTGCACACTACCAATTCAGTTAACATAAGATATCAGCACTATATGTTTCTCACACAATTCTGCCCCTTTTCAAAGATTTCAATCTTACACCTATTGGCATATGTTAATCACACCCACTTTAATTTCTACTGTGTAATGTGCAATGCAAGCTTAAAAGTATTCATTCTACGGCACAGATAAGTGCAACGTGTCCAGAAATCTGCACGCCATGCACAAAACACAATTTCCAAGGATACATATGTGGGCAACATTAAGATGTGGCATAGAACTGAAATATGCGTGTTTTGCCTCTTTACTACACATTTTCTCTCAGTAAAATTCAGCAGGCTCCATTAGTCAAAAATTACAGAGGAAAACAGTGGGGATGCTATAATGATTGCACATCTAGGAATTCTGAGTCTGATCTACAAAGATTCCTAGTAAGAAATCGCAAATTGCTTCAAATAGCTGTTTGCGATGTTTTTTTAGCAGGAATCTCCTAAAATGGATTAGGCAGAAGTTTGTGCAATTTGCACACTGACGTCTACCAAATGCATTGGTATTTTGTGAACCAACTTATGTATTAATAGGTTGGTTGACTAAACCACAATGGGACCACGACCTGCTCCTAAAAAATGTTTTTGTTAGCATTTACAAAAGAGAATAGTTTTTTGGGGACCCCTTGCTGTTTGCAAATGGTTACCACCAATTTGAATTAGGTGGTGAAATATTAATGTTTTGTAAGCAGATTTCAGGTGCAAAACATGTATGCATACGTTAAGGAATCGGTACATGGAAGGGACACCCTTTACACGCCCCCACCAAATACTAATTATATATTTTCTCTGAAACCCAAATTACTATTCAGTAACATGTTATGGAATCTCAATTTTTGTTTTATACATTTAAAAAAACATTTTGCAAGCGCAAAGAGTCAAATCGCTTTGAACATCAGGCCATCTGAGCCCCGCTTTAACTGGTGTTGATCAGAATTGCCGTCCACGCTCAGAATCAGAGCCATAGACTTTCTCCCGCCAGGGATTTGAACACTTTTGCTGGAGAGCTGTGCTTTTTATATAATCGTTCTGGAGAACGGAGCTTTCAGAAGTTGAAAATAGTTTTAAAAAAGTCTCTAGGCTGTGTTGAGTAATTCTGTCATCTTTAAACCATGGCCATTTTCCATTGGCTACCTTTCCCTGCCTTCCTGCCGGGTCTCACATGTCCAAGTTTAGCCTTGGTTCTCTCTGGAGATAGCCATCAGTCACCAGCGGTGGCCAATTCCTTCACACAGATTAGACTGTGAATGGCTGTGTCCGCTCCCCGAGCATTGCAGTTCATTCATCACGGGGATTTTTTTTAACACAAGTGACACAAGGCACCTGCTGAAATGTCTGCCACGTGAAGTTTTCGGCTATTCTTTTCACAGTTACACATATTTCAGACAAGAGCCGCCCGGCAAATAAATCAGCAGCTACTGAGCAAATACCTTGCAGGCGCAGCTGGAATCATGAATGGGATATTGTCAGAACACAGTTGGCCGAGTCATGTCTTTACGAATTCATTAGCACACATTACAGGCAGCAAATGGAGTGTTCCTCCCACCCCTAGAAATTCTCCACCTCGTAGTGGCATCCTATGTTGTTCAGTGATATGAACTACCCTTTGTTCATCTCTTCCCACTAGACTTGGACGAACAAAGACACAAATGGCTCAATAAACGAGGCATTTTGTAATGATCAAATCGTATTAATGGTACTGCCGTGTCACTGCCGCGGACACTATTTCATACTGATTCTGTACATTCTTGGATTGTGGATTCTGTGCATTCTTGGATTGTGGGTAGTCGATTTTACAGTGAAATGAGTGGTGAGCAGGCGAAATGTGTAGAATTCAACAAAAGCCCCTGCTTTTAAACGCAGTCATCCACTGGAATGCTTAATGCCATGCTCTAAAACGTCAAGTTTGGCAACAGGGATAACACTCACTGGTTCTGAATACAAATCCTCGCCTTTCATTTTGATTTGTTATTTGACTCGTTAAATTATCTCTCAGCCATTTCCAAATGAATTACGTGTGACAACTTTATCTGGCTTCTCCTATTTGTGTTGATCTGTGATGCACTGTCATATGGCTATTGGGGTCATTGTCGACATTGTTAAATTAGCATGAGCTCTGCTGCCATGATGCTGCTTTTGCGCACGTTACTACATGACTATATTTTGCAAGACTCGGTTTGTGCCTTTCACATGAGAACCATCTGCTTTCTGCGTTCTCTGCCTGTTCCTGGAGTTTAGTCTGAACACAGAGTGCAAGGTCGATAAACAATGCCCCTTGTTATTCTGTTCTTGTCAGTCCCTAGCACTTAGACAAAACATGCTGCACAGCTCCGGCTTCTGGAAACTCGTGCTTTGATATTATGGGGTTGCATGTTGGTTTAAGACATACTTGGAGCGGAACCTTTCCAGGGAGAAGAGCTATGCTGTTCCTATGACGATCTAGGCACTAAGGTATGGGGTCTGCTGACAAAGCCCGGAGATCTTCCTTTATGTAATAAAACTGCTCCTTTCCAAGGTTAGGGTGTTTAGGCCTTATTGTCCACTATCCACTTTCTGTATAAGATGACATCCCCTTTCATAGTCTATGGACTTGCTACAATGCTAACTGTTTTAGGTTTATGCGTTTTGCTGCTGGTAGTGGCTTGTATATTGCATTATAGAGCACTATAGTCAAAATAAACATGTTGAACTATAACAGTGACTCTGTCTACTCTTATTGTGGACAAGTACGAGTGAATGAGCGAAAGGGGACATCTTGCTACCGCGATTCCTGAGAGAGTCGGGAGTGTTGTGCTCTGGGTTGTTTAATCATTTGTAGCGTTGTGATTTTATAGGAGAACAAATGAGACACTATAGCTAGTCGGTTCTGGGATTTTGGGTACTGAGGCGGTAGACAGGCTTTGCCCCTACACACGAGGTCCTGTTTTCCTGAGTATAGTTCTGTGTATGTGAAGAATCCCCGCACCATGGCGCCACCAACCTTTGGTATGGTACTTATCTGCGAGACTCCTGAGTTGTGCTTGTCCACAATCCCCTCACTTCTGTTACCGGAGACAAATGTGACAGTGTAGACTCCTATATTGAGATATTATAGGTTTTTCAAGCCTGAATTTTAAAAGGTCTTTCTCTTTCTTTTACCTGTTGTTGCGCTGCCGCTCATAGGTTGTTATTCTCTTCTATTGATTATGGCAGTGGCCATAGCGAATCCAAACCGCGCACTAGTCACAGCTTATTTGACTCAACATGGAGTCACTAATGCTGGTGCTGCTCTGATTTTGGCTGTTGAAGCGGATGTGGCTTACCGCTTTGAGGTATTTTATTCTTGGGTCACCTTTCCGGCAGTGGATGGAAATGATAATTTCTTTCACAAATATACTGCCACGCACTTCTGCGGGATTATCAACCTTATTGTTCTCTTCAAATTCCATTAACGGCTTGGCAACATACCATTTGGTTTAATGGCACCCTTCCACACCCTGTAACAGCGGTCTGTTTAGGCCCCCTGTCAAGTGATGGGGCTACATGGCCCGTTTTGGCTGGGTATACCCAGCATCTAAATTATCTTAATGTTCCAGTCACAGAGCTACGCGTATTACATACTTCATTAATACGTGTACATAGAACTGTTATACAGTTCATGTCATGCAACATGTAGGTGGGACCACCTGTAGTTGCTGCACAACAGCCGGGACCCGGTGGTGTAATTATCAGTCTTGTCATGATTAATTCAGTAATGGCCAAGAATCTGCAAAATAAGGATGATCTTCCTTATTGGCTTGCTGAAAAATGTGGACAACTCAAAGCTGTTTTTCCAAATACCACACCTGTGGAGAAACACAGGATTCTGACCATGAGTTTACCGAAAGGCCTTGTTCCAGAGTTAGCTGATTGTAACACTTGGGGTAGAGTGTTTGCAGGAATGTATTCTATATTTTTCGGCACCCCCTCCATGCCCGTCCTCCCATCCGTGATAAAACGTGTTCAGGATGAACATGGGGCCGAGGCGGCCCTGGAGTTGGGGATGAGACTGGTGGGGGTGTTCGATATTGTTTGCAATATGATCCTTCCTAATTTAAAGGGAGATGCAGTAAGCTTGCAAGTGGCACAATGCTTGGATTCTGTTGCTGATGCAACCAAACAGCGTGAATTACCAAAGATTATCGCTAAAGCTTATAAAACCTTAGGGCACAATAGTCTGGGAATTAAGCCTTTTACTCAAACTTAAACTCAACAAAAAGCCCAAACTGAAAAGGATGGGTGACCATTCTTTCCTAAAAAGAATAGGAAAAACAAAAAACAGGGCGAGCAACAACAGAAGCAGGGTTCGTGTGCTGGTTCCCTACAACCTGAATCTTCTGAGCGAACTTATGATTTGCGCAATCGCGTGAAAATTAAGTCTCCTGATCGATTTCAAGTTCCTGGTTAGCACTCTCCTCCTTCTTTACAGGCCTCATCGGACACTAAAGTCGGTGAAGGGGAGCGCCAGGATCGCGGCAAAGGTGTGACCACTCAACAGGGATGGGATCAACCTCGCCAGTTTGACGTGAAGGCAAACAAGAGGGACTGCCTAGTTTTGGACCCCCGTATCGAAAGAAGAAAGTTGCAGCTTTAAACGGCAAAATATGCCTCAGACGGTGAGGACGTTACTCCTAGACTGGCGATGGGCAGTGACTCTGCTCGACAGCGCACCAGAGGTTACCATAGTGCAAGAGGCACTGTGTCCCTGTCTGGAGGCGAGAGCAACTGATACAGTTATTACAGTAGAAACAGCAGATACCAGAGTTGCTCCCCCGGATAGACTCTATGAAATAGTCCTCCAAATAGAGGGTGATATACAGCATACAATTACGGAGGTTTTCTGGGAATATCTCCCTTCTTCATATGACATTTTGTTGGCAGAGGCGAATTGTCCTTCACTATTTGTTTTGGCCGCTTCTAGAGAGGTAGACGTGATACTTTTGAGTTTTTCACCATACATCCCAGAGAAGGCTAAACAGGCATATGCATCGGAGTGGGTTTTGGCCCTTGCTCCAGCAGTGTACCATAAACAAGTGGGCTGGTATAGAGATTTGCCAGCACACGATATTCCATTACTGTCTGTGCCGCAGCCACAACTGCAATATCCAATCAGGCGGGAGGCTAAAGCTCCTGTTTGTGACATTCTGACTCAATTGGAATATCAGGGTGTAACTGAATTCTGTGTATCACAGATAAATAATCCTCTTTTCTGGTATCGAAACTGGACGGTTCATATCGCATTGTATTAGATTATTGAAATTTGAATAGTCATTGTCGTACGTTTGCTGTACAGAAAGAACACACACAGCTCTGTGCTAGTGAACAACATAGTTCGTAAAAAATATAAGACGACACTCGATATATCCAATGGTTTCTACAGTCACAACTTGGCTCCTGAGAGCCGTGACTTGAAAGCATTTACCGCCGTCGGGAATCAAAAAAAATTTACACGCTTGCCTATAGGGTATAAAAACAGCCCGAGGCTTTTGCAGCACGTGTTGTGTCTTTGTTACACAGCAAAGACCCAGGTGCGTGCTCGTACTCAGATAATATTTATCGCACGGACGACGAACTGATACTGCATGACCAAATTATTCTGTCGTTTGCCGAATATAGATACAAATTTAATTTTGCTAAATCACACATCGCTTGCTTTGCGGTGCTCCTTTTGGGCTACAAGCTCAATAATGAAGGCAGGGGGTGTGCCCCCCACTTTCTGGAGAAATGTGCACAATTGCAACCTCCATCTACACTGAAGAAGATTCAGTCTTTGCTGTGTTTTTTTTAATTTCAGGAGGACATACATACCCGATTATGCCCAGCGTATCAAACATTTCTGTTAGACCTGACAGCCATAGGGTGGTTCTGCTCCAAACCTTTTACCTTCCTCCTCCATTTTTGCTGATTTCGTTTGTGTTGACCTTAGGACTCTGCACACATTACCACTGCTAACCAGTGCTAAAGTGCTTGTGCTCTTTCCTTTAAACATGATAAAATTGGCTTACATCCAATTGGCACATTTAATTTACTTGTAAGCCCTTTGTAAAGTGGTACTACATGTGCCTGTAAATGAAATTCTACTACTGGGCCTGCAGCACTGATTGTGCCACCATCTTAAGAGGCCCTTTAAACCTCTCTCAGTCCTGCCTTTGCAGATAGTGTGTGCAGTTTTGAAATTGCCATTTAGAACTGGCAAAATAAACCTTTTGTCAGGCCTAAACATTCCTTTTTAATTCATATAAGTCACCACTAGGGTAGGCCCTAAACACCCATAGGGCAAGGTGCGATGTATTTAAAAAGTGGGGCATGTACTTTTAAGTTTTACATGTCCTGATAGTGAAAAACTCTTAAATTCGTTTGTCACTACTGCAAGGCTTATCTCTCCCATAGGATAACATTTGGTTAACTTAATACATTTAATAATGATAACTTTCAATTGGAAGCAGGTAGGAATCTTGGTGTGTAAAGAATTTAAATGAAAAAAAGCCTCGTTATTGATGAAGTCAGATTTAAGTCACAATTCTGAAAATGCCTCTTTTAGAAAGTTGGCATTTCCTTGTCCGAACCATTTGGTGTCTCCTACCTGTATCTGGGTCACACGACTAGGTGTAGCTGGACGTTGATCTTTGTGTGTTACTTTCAGATAGTGAGACAAAGGGCCAAAGGTGTTGGGAGGATGAGTCATCTCTGACCCTGCCTGAGCACACTCACAAAGGGTTTTATACCAGTTTATTGTGACCCAAAACTATCTGGGTCCAAGGCAGGGACCCAGATAGTTCTGCGGGTGGAAACCTACAGAACCTTCTCTTACTTCAGAGTAACAACCAGGAATATATATTGGACCCTCAGACCCAACTCTTCAGTAAACCTCTGGACCTGTGGAAGACGCAGAAGAACTGCTGTACTGCTTTGCCACAAGGACATATACTCTGTTCCCTTGCTGTCATGCTGCCTGAGTGAAGGACTAGACCTGCATCTTGGACCCAAGACCACCAGAGTGGCTCCAAGGGCTAGTTGGGTGGACTTCTGTCCAGAACTTTAGGGACGGAAGGCTTCAACCGCATTGAACACACTACCTGGACTCTGTCTGTCCTACCCTCCCACGTAGTACCACCGCAGTCCTGGACCCTTGGAAGTGGGTATGAAGGTGGTCTGCCAGCTCAGCTGTGGTCTCAGAAGATCCAGTGCAGTGAGACACAATTCCCTTACAGAACTCCACATCGGAACCACTGGGCGACGCATCTCTGATGCAGGACTTGAAAGCAGGCCTTCGCATCATAAGCCCCTTATCGACGGCATTCTCAATGATGGCTCAGGACTCCGCATCACAAGCCCCTCATCAGCAGCATCCTCGATGATGACACAGGACCTGACACTATAGCCTCAAAGCTTCCTACAACCACCACCATGTGACACATCTCCACACCAGGATCTTGCATCACTTCTGCTGCATGATTCAACCTCAACACAGGATCTTCCAAGGCTTCACAACCAGGATTTGAGGTACTCTTGTTCAGCGGGCTAACTGGGTCCCTGTATGTGGCCAATGCGCCATCACTAATGGCCTGACCGTTTAACTTTGTCCCGCTCCGTGCAACTAGATAACCACAGTTGTAGCTTAATGCTTCTAGGCACTGTTTTTACTTAAATCGTTAACATTGCAAATTGCCAGTTCTACTGATTGGATTCTTGTTGTTTCGGAGTCAAATAATTTATTACATGTTACTCTATTTGTCTACATTCATGTGGGATTTTCCATGTGTTGTGTTTTCACTTAATTACAGTTTGAAGTGCTGCATAAATACTTCACCCTGGTAAGGACTATGGTTGCTGCTTGAGTAGGATTTCACCCCCTTTCAACCAGTAACCCAATTTCCAACAATATCTTTCTATGCTAAACAATTTAGTGACTCGTAGCAGCGTCCTTGGGAGCTACATGTGTCAAAAATGGGCTCTGCGACCTTAATAAATGCCATAATGGGCTGCAATGGCAGTTTCATGACAGTGACTCTGCAGAAAGAGCGGGTGTAAGAAAATGCCTTTTTTGCATGATCACCCCCATTTTTTGTTTGAGGCTGGGCAGGGCTTGCGCTGCTCTGGGAGGCATGCTGCATTCGAGAATGGACTTGAAGGTCTGCCAATTCTACGCCCATATTTTTAATTACCTTGTGTCATTGTGGTTTGTAAATACTGGCTTCTGATTCGTTCATAGGCTTGTTAGTCCATCTTTAGTACGGCCTTGTCTTCATTTGTACCGTCCCATGAGGACTGGCCCTTTTACTTTTGTTGTTACATGGTATGTCCTATTTAGTCTATAAGCACTATTTTCTTTAATGCATTTCTCCTACTGAAGGTATGACATGCTTTCATGCTACATTCAGCGCACCATGCACGCTTTCACTTTCCAAGCAGCCCAGGAAAATGGCGGCCGAGGTCTCGCATTTACAAGAGGTTGAGCTATTGGCATTGTAAATGACAATGCATTTTATTTATGTGTTAATTATTAAAACAGATAAATAAAAGGCCTTGTCATTTACAATTTAGATAGATTAAACTGTCGCAAATGTGAGACCTATTGCATTGCAAATTCTTGTTTGGGCTGAAGTTGGTGTTTTGACTCTGTGCACAGAGACTTTCCTAACCATGCCCCAGTGCATGTGCTCTGACCCCTCAAACATGTTGAAATGTTGAAATTGGCTACACTCCTAACTGATACAACTGATATATTTACCTTAGCTATAAGTCCCTAGTATATGGTACAAAGTGTACCCAAGTCCTGTAAGTTAAATGTCACCAGTGGACTGCAGCACATATTGTGCCACAACTAAAGTGACAACCCAAAACATAAAAGTAGGCCTGCCACAGAACCTGGCTGTGCAGATTTAAACAGAAAATTCAATCTATGTAAAAAGCCACTTCTGGCAGGCCTAAAGCCTCCTTTTAAGTATTAATAAAGGAAATGTACCTAAGCCCTAGTGCCAGATAAGACAAGGTGCATGATATTTAAAAGTAGGACATGTAAAAGTTTAATGTAAAACATGTCCTCACAGTAACAAAGCCGCAAAAGCTATTTGCATTGTAGCAGGGTCAGCTGTTCCATTGGAAAGCATTGGGAGTCATATAAATATAATTTTATTTTCCCCTAGGAACCAGCAAAAAAGGTTAATTCCTGGACTTTTAAAAATATTTATTACATATCCAATTCATTGGTAAAGTCAGATTTGTACTAAATATTTTATAGAAGGTACTTTTTAAAAATCATCATTTGCCTACCTAAAGCCTCTAGAAGGCCATTTGCATGTGCTTACAGCTGTCACTCAGCAGCTTAATAGCTCCTTGATGAGGTGTGAGCTGAGACAACGGACTTGGGTGTGGGGAGGTAATCTGTTCCTCTGACAGTAAGACCATTAGAGCAATGCCCAGTAACTTAATTATCTTCAAATTGGCTTACCCTGTCACAGACAGATGTAGCTAACACTTAGGCCTATTTGTTTTGTTAGCCAACCAGGCACAAACCCTAGTAGCAGGAGAGCAGCCCCCAGATCAGGTTTTGAGTGACTGCAGAGGAGGGGATGCTCATTTCCTTGGCCCCACCTCTAGGGAGGGCACAAGAGCGCTGCACAAGGTGAGAAAGGTTCTGTCATCTGGCTTTTAGGTACAGGGGGGACACTGCAGGCTTGCTTGCATAAGGAGCCGAGAAACGGCTGCAAAAAACGGTAGGGTCCCCCCGTGAACATTTTCCCTATTGGGTAGGAAGGGGCTAGGAGTCACCATGCCACAAGCTAGTGGGAGACATAAATGTGCCAACCCTAGGCTCCCTCTTCGGAACACTACTGGACCTATAGAAGAAAGAAGGACTGCCCTTGCAGTTGAAACATGTGAAGAGCACCCTAATTACTGGATCTACTCCTACGTGTACCCAGGACATAGAAGAGGACTCCAAGAATCAGTTGACTGATCTCCTGTTAAGCTATATTGACATAAAAGATGCAAGATGCCCACTTTTATGAAAAAAGAGAGTTGCAGACTCCAAGATTTGCAATAGCAGCAACACAAGTACAGCATAGTGCAGACAAACCACTCAACGTGCTTGGTCATAGGTGAAGGGTGTTTTCCCTCAACTCCAATAAAAGCTCAGTCACTATAAGTAACATAAAAGAAGGGCTAAAGGACTGTGAAACATAATGTAAACTGTGTCGGTCATCTTAGAGTGTAGCACATGCAGTCTTCAACCGACCCTGTTTGGTACCAGGTAACCATATCCTCAGAGCGGAACACTCGGAAATAGCTGGTGGACCTTCTTACAATTGATTGCTAATTTAAAAAAAACTCACTTGAGCCGAATGTCACCTGACAAAATTTTTATAACTGCACATTGTGTTTGAAATTGATTGCTAATTGTATTCACTCACCCTCTGTGCACAAACAATACTCCCCAGAACTGTAAGGGGCATCAGGGGCTATTTCCTGGTCTGTGCTCAGTGTTCAAGCCTGCCCGCCCCGGTCCGACTGTATCCATTACCGTAGAGCGGAGAGCGGGACAGGTGAGAGCCAGACATGCCCAGCAACCCCGAGGCAGTCGAGCGGTTAGCGCTCTAGCACCACTTTGCCAAGGACTATTTAGGCGGGAGGAGGCTTGGGCTCATTGCGGTAAGGGGAGGACAGTGGCAGTGTCTCCCGACCCCACTTGGTGCCAGGTAACCATATCCTCAGAGCGGAACACTCGGAAATAGCTGGTGGACCTTCTTAGAATTGATTGCTAATTTTAAAATAACTCACTTGCGCCGAATGTCACCTGACAAAGATTTTATAACTGCACGTTGTGTTTGAAATTGATTGCTAATTTTATTCACTCACCCTCTGTGCACAAACGATACTCCCCAGAACTGTAAGGGGCATCAGGGGCTAATTTCCTGGTCTGCGCTCAGTGTTCAAGCCTGCCCGCCCCGGTCCGACTCAGTATCCATTACCGTGGAGCGGAGGGCGGGGCAGGTGAGAGCCAGACACGCCCAGCAACCCCGAGGCAGTCGAGCGGTTAGCGCTCTAGCACCACTTTGCAAAGGACTATTTAGCCACTCATCGGCCCAAGCGCGCAGCGGTTGCGCGCAGAGGGGACGCCTTCGACAGCGCCAAAGACTAGTCTAAGACCAGCCCGTCTGCGCCCTTCCGCGACAGGACGGGGCAAGGGGCCATGTGGGCTACTACTTTCAACCTGGAAATCCCCCCTTCCTCCAGGAGAACCTATTCCCCTCAGGTACTTCGAAATCTATCGGTCAAACAAATGCACGATTGTGTTACGGGAGAGAACCCTTATGTGGAGGGTCCTTTTTCTTGCCGCCACTGTCGTGCCCAGTTCACTATACATATTCAGGAAGTTTGCACTAATGGATGTTCAACCGTTCATACACCCACCCCCAATGTCACTAATAAAACCGCCAGCACTCTCATTGGGAGGAAAAATCTTCTTTGCAACATAAGGTCGCTACCCAAACACACATCTGAGGTATGGGACCTAATTTCCTCTAACGAACCAGATTTATGTTTTCTCACTGAAACCTGGCTCAAACCCCATTTGACCCCCTCAATTACACTAGCAATCCCGACCGGCTACAAAATAATCAGACTAGACCGTCCCACAAAAATAGGAGGAGGGATCGCGATCATACATAGGCAGGAAAATAACTGCTCCATAGTAGCGGAACTGAGCACCCCAGACATCGAATTATTGATTTTCAAATCTGCACTTTCCCCCAAACAAAGCCGGATGGGAGCTCTGGTCTATCGCCCACCTGGACCTTGCACAAACTTCTCCAACACACTACTATAGAACCTTGCCCCTTATGTAAACAATGACAGGGATTTTGTACTAGTAGGAGATTTTAATATACACAGCGAGCAGAAAGACTGCAAGGAGGCGCAATCTGTACTAAATGACCTATCCCTACTAGGACTAATACAACAAAACTCGGGACCCACACACCAGGCAGGTCACACCCTAGATCTGATCCTATCTAATTCCCCTACAGTCACATGCCTACCCCCTATCCAGGTTAGCTGGACCAACCATTTTATCATCGAATTTTACACTCCTCACTCCAAACCTGCCCCCTCTGGGCCAATTTCCCTTCCCAGCGAATGGCATCAATGGCACAAAGTCAATCAAAGCGCATTTAAAGAAAGATTTACTGAACCCTCCCTCATCCCCTCTGAAAATATAGAAAGTGCCCTCAAGAAATTCGAAATAGCAACTAGGACTGCCATAGACTACATAGCCCTCTTAAAACAATTTAGACCCCGACCAGCCAATAAGCAAGAAATCTGGTTTTCTGATGACATCAGGACACTGAAACAAGCAGCTAGGAAAGTAGAAAAGAAATGGAGAAGCTCTCGCCTGACGGCTGACAGGAACCACTACTGGGTCTCACTATCCACCTACCACAAAGCCATCCGTACAGCGCGAAAAACCCATATTGCATCCCAAATCACAGCCGCAGGGAACTCCCCCAGGGTCCTATACCAAGTATTACAATCCTTTGTTGAACCTGTAGCATGTGAAAGCTCTGAGCTGGCATCACAACAGCTCTGCGACAAAATATCTCTATTTTTTTCCAATAAAATAGATACCATCTATGAGAAAATAGTCAACACCAATAAAGCCATGATCACTGACATAGCCCTTGTCCAACACGATACAGAATATAAGCAAAACATACACACCCTGGATACTTTCCCCCCTATCACCCCCGA
Organism: Lissotriton vulgaris; assembly: GCF_964263255.1. NCBI lineage: Eukaryota > Metazoa > Chordata > Amphibia > Caudata > Salamandridae > Lissotriton > Lissotriton vulgaris. The sequence goes on from NW_028248018.1 coordinate 54,111, forward strand.
GGAGACATCAGCACTGATCACGTAGATCAAAAGCGGCAGCCTGGATGACACTATTCCAGCCAGACTAATGCCCACTCTACTTAGAATACTATGCCCGATGATTGAGAAACTCAGTAATCTGTCACTTAGCACAGGCACCGTCCCCAGAGAATGGAAGCGTGCCCTACTAAGGCCTATTAGGAAAAACACTTCCACACCATGGACCGAACTGGCCAATGTCAGGCCCATCTCCCTGCTACCCTTTCTGGGGAAACTGACTGAAAAGCACATCAACCGTCACCTATCCAGCTATATCAAACTTGCTGGTGGCCTGGACTACTCCCAATCTGGGTTCAGGCCAAAACACAGTACAGAGTCCACCCTTCTGTCTGTTACTGATGACTTGCACATGTACCAAGACAAAGGCTACTCAGTGATCCTGGTATTATTGGATCTGTCGGCAACGTTCGACACCGTGTCACATACCATCCTGATTGACCGGTTGGCGAACGTGGGAATCAAGAACAAAGCCCTTGCCTGGCTAAGGAGCTTTTTATCTGATCGCACCCAGACTGTCACCATGGGTGCATATCGTTCAGCGGAGGTAGAGATTTCAAAAGGGGTGCCACAGGGCTCATGTCTGAGGCCAACCCTCCTTAACATCTATGTGGCACACCTGGCAAGAGTGATGCGCAAATTTGGCTTCATTCCCGTGTCATATGCTGATGACATGCAGCTCCTCTTCCCCTTTAAGACTCTCTCCGCTGAAGTAAAGAGTTCCTTCTCATCAGGCATGAAGGCAGTAGCACAATGGATGTCCACTAACTACCTACAGTGCAACATCAGTAAGACAGAAGGATTCATCTTGGCCACTCCCAGACCCCCCAAACAGCCGACTCAGCGCTGCAGCGGGCGGGCGAGACCAGCCTTGATTGCAATTGCCGCCTCTCTCGCGTGATTAGGCCACGCCCACTTATTTAGGCCACGCCCCCTTCGCCGAGCGCATTTAAGCACTGAGAACCAGCGCTCGATTAAACCACCTTCCCTCCTGAGGCACAGCCGGGAGCCACGCTACTCTATTTGCTTTTAAAACTGATTACTTGTGTGATTTGTGTGATTTTAAAACACTGTTTACCTTGTGTGCAACGAAGGATTCATCTTGGCCACTCCCAGACCCCCCAAACAGCCGACTCAGCGCTGCAGCGGGCGGGCGAGACCAGCCTTGATTGCAATTGCCGCCTCTCTCGCGTGATTAGGCCACGCCCACTTATTTAGGCCACGCCCCCTTCGCCGAGCGCATTTAAGCACTGAGAACCAGCGCTCGCTTGAACCACCTTCCCTCCTGAGGCACAGCCGGGAGCCACGCTACTCTATTTGCTTTTAAAACTGATTACTTGTGTGATTTGTGTGATTTTAAAACACTGTTTACCTTGTGTGCAACGAAGGATTCATCTTGGCCACTCCCAGACCCCCCAAACAGCCGACTCAGCGCTGCAGCGGGCGGGCGAGACCAGCCTTGATTGCAATTGCCGCCTCTCTCGCGTGATTAGGCCACGCCCACTTATTTAGGCCACACCCCCTTCCAACCCCCCATTCACTTGTATTTAGGATGTGTCCATACCGGAAGCGCAGCGGACGAGCGCAGCGGGCGCGCCGACTGCGCGCCGAAGGCGCGCCTAAGGCAAGCCCGTCTGTGCCCGTCCGCGGCCGGACGGGGCCCGGGCCATGTCACTCTGCCCAAATTACTATTACCCTCACTCCCAGGGACCTGATTGCTCTACACTCTGTGAGGCCACTGGACACCACCAGCTCTATATGCCTGCAACAACTAGGTATCTATCAACCCCGGAGTACTTTTCCTGAGCTACAGTCCCTCCGGTCCCTTCTCACTTCCGAACCCTCAGCTCTTCCTTCTCCTCCTAAACCCCCACTCGCTCAGGTGCCCGCTAATATGGAATTGGCGGTTATCTACCTTAATACTCGTTCACTTGTCAGACACCATCTTGACATCTTCCACCTCCTAGACTCGGACCGACCCGATATTCTTCTCCTAACCGAGACTTGGCTGACTGAGGACTCCTCCCCAGACATTCTAGCAGCCATCCCTCCAGGATATTATATACTCCATGCTAATAGGCCTACCGGCAAACTAGGAGGCGGCGTAGCCGCCATTATCAATCTCTCCCTCAGGTTCACTTCCCTCTCCCTCCTTAACATCCCTCAGGTGGACTGTCTGGGAATTAGACTCGAGTCTTCTGTCTCCCCTCTTACCTGTGTTTTGGTTTACCGTCCCCCACAATCTATGCCCAATTTTTATTCGAACTTTGGTGACCTGCTCTCCCAGCTCACCATCAACAATTCTAAACTCCTAGTCCTGGGAGACTTCAATTACTGGCCATCAGACACCCATGAAAGCCCCCAATCCCTGGCTTTCACCGATCTTCTAACTGGGCTTAATGGTATCCAACACATTCATTTACCCACTCACTCCAAGGGCCACACCCTTGACCAGGTGTGGACCTATAACCTTGAAATCAAGTCGCTCACGATCTCACCTTGCCTCTGGTCCGACCACCATGTAATCTCTTTTCTCCTCCTGGTTCCTCCCCCGCCCCCTCGCAGCCGAGGCCCTTGCCTCCAAGCTCGCAACTGGAACAAAGCAGACCTTGACTTATTCCTCACCTCTTTATCATCCTCCGTTCCGGCCGCTCTTGGCCCCATTGACTCCCAAGAAGCTGCACTAGTCGACTGGCTAGAATATGCCAGCGACAAGGTTGCCCCTCTTAAACTAATAAGATCCAAGCGCCCCCACGACGCACATCGATGGTTTTCTGATAGCCTTAAAACCTTAAAACTAGGTCTCCGCCAGGCCGAGCGCCACTGGCGCAGAAACTACGACCCCGTAAAGAAATTACCCTTTCTAAAATTATTAGGAGAGTACAAACTAGCCATTTCCGCTGCAAAAACCGCCTACTTTTCCACCAAAAGCCTTAACTCTGCGCAGAAATCTAAAGATATCTTTGCAATCGTAGACGAGCTCTCACACCCGGATAGGGTAACTCTCAAACCTCTTCCGTCTCAAGCACTCTGCGACTCCCTTAACTGTTTCTTTATAGAAAAAATTATTAAAATCAAAAATAGCATCTCCTCCACTCCCCCGGCTACACCATTAACTGAGGTTGCACCCCCTGTCAACCCTCATTCTTTGACTCAGTTCCCCCCGATATCAGAAGAAGTCTTCATCAGTCTGCTTAATAAAGTCTCCTCTGGCTCCCCCACAGACTGCTGCCCCCCCGCGATTCTCCGGGCTGCCTTTTCAGCCTGCCCCACCCCTCCACTGGCCCTCCTGAACAACTCCCTTCTGCTCGGTGAGGTTCCCAGTCAGTTTAAGAACGCGGAAGTAGTACCCATCCTGAAGAAACCCAGCGCTGACCCTACGATCATGGCCAACTTCCGTCCCATTTCCCTCCTTCCCTACCTTAGTAAGGTACTTGAGTCATATGTCACCAGCATCCTCAGTTCCTTTGTTGAGGACTCCAACTTCCTGGACCCCCAACAGGCTGGGTTTAGACCAGCCCATTCAACTGAGGCGGTCATTCTCTCTGTTATGGAGGAACTCCGCAGAGGTGCTGACTCTAACGCCAGCCAAGCCTTAATCCTCCTGGACTTGTCGGCAGCCTTTGACACGGTCGACCACTCCATCTTGGTCGACCGTGTCAAGGAGGCTGGTATTGGAGGGACGGCCCTTGATTGGGTTCGTTCCTTTTTGACGAACCGCCACCAATCTGTTCGAATTTCCCAATTCTCGGCGGACAGGATGAAACTCACCTGCGGAGTCCCGCAGGGCTCGTCTTTGTCTCCACTCCTTTTTAATTTATACCTTACCCCCCTGATCCGCTCCCTCCGGGGCAGGAATGTCACTGCATTTAATTATGCAGATGACATTCAGCTCATCTTCAACCTTGACTCGCAGGAAGCGGCCCAGGATTTCCAGTCCACCCTTTGCCATATCAGCGACTGGATGGGCGCTCACCACCTTAAGCTTAACCCCGACAAGACGGAGCTCGTTCTTGTCGGAGGCCCAGCCAATCCATGGAACTCCACCTTCTGGCCCCTCTCCCTTGGCCCCCCTCCTAGTCCCGCTGAAAAAGTAAAAAGCCTAGGGGTCTACATCTCACAAGATCTTTCCATGAATCATCAGATCAGCGCTACAGTATCCTCCTGCTTCCACCAGCTCAGAAAAATCCGGAAAATAGCTCACTTCCTGACCACTGAAGCTCTCACCCTGGCGCTGTTGGCGCTAGTCATCTCTCGGATCGACTACGCCAACGCCCTATACGCAGGCATTCCACAATATCAAATAAAGAGACTTCAGTTAATCCAGAATCAGGCCGCCCGTCTTATCCATCGTCAGCCAAAACATCACCACGTTCGTCCCCTCCTCAAAGCCCTTCATTGGCTTCCTGTGTCGGAGCGCTGCAAGTTCAAACTTGGCTGCCTAACCCATAAATCCCTGGCCGGTATCGGCCCCTCTTTCATCTCCTCTCTTCTTCATCCGTACGCCCCCCCCAGACACCTCCGTTCCTCCCATCACGCCCTCCTCCAGACACCTAGGTACAGGCGTAAAAAGCCCGGAGGTCTTAGATTCTCCTTCTTGGCCCCCTCACTCTGGAACTCCCTACCTTTAGACCTCAGACTCTCCTCTTCCTATCCTCACTTTCGCTCTCTCCTAAAAACTCACCTTTTCCGCGGTGTCTATACATAAAGTTCTTCTTTCTCCCCTCTTTGCCTCCTCCTGGGTTGGTGATCAGCGCCAAGAAACCGTCCGGTGAACGCAGCGCTATACAAATCCTTTTTACATTACATTACATTACAGAGGTTATGCTGTTCGGGGAGGCAAAAATACTATGGATCCCCAGACTGGTGGCCGCATGACCTTGGAACTGTCCCAGAACCTAAACAGGTCGTCAAAAATCTGGGGACCAGGAACTATCGCTGAATCAACACAGTAACTACATTACAGGCTCATGTTTCCCCACCATCAGCCTGTTACGCAAAGTCTTTCCCCTGCTGCCAGACTCCTTCAGGAAAACCTTAGTTCAAGCCCTTGTCTTAAGTCGAATCGACTACTGCAATGCCCTGCTTCCCTCCGCCAATGAGGGAGTGCTGGCCAGACTCCAGGTAATTCGAAACACGGCGGCCCGCCTAGTCCTCAATGCCCCCCCAAGAACTGCATCTAAGCCCCTCCTTGACAAACTGTACTGGCTCTCAATTCGACAGAGGCCTAAATAAAAAATATGCTGTCTGATACATAAGAGCGTAAATGGACAAGGCCCCACGTACCTGGAAAAGAAATTCATTCCATATATTCCCCCCAGATCTCTCAGATCCAGCAACAGTCATCTACTGGTAGTGCCTTGTGTCAAGAAGGCTAGACACGGAGGTAAGGCACTCTCAGTAGTGGGACCGACACTATGGAATAAACTACCTCTGACTCTCAGATTGTGTTCTGAACATCTGAAATTCAGGAAACAACTCAAAACTCTTCTGTTTAAAAATGAGATCTAGTCCCAGCCAATACCGCATCCTCTGTTTATGCTAACTGGCCCAAAAGCGCAGAGATACTCCAGTTGGAGTCGATTCAAGCGCTATAAAAACCTATAAATAAATAAAATGCCTCACATAGTGCATATTCTTACCAATTGTACTAACAAATGAAAATGCAATTGACTTGAATAAAAAAGTGAGTTACTAATCAGTGCCCATGAAAGTAAAATGGAAGAGGAATAACATTTAAAGTAAATGTTAACTGCCACATCAGTTTGATAATCCAATCACAATGGAAAATGCAAAAAGTGGTCACAATTCTAGCCAATTGGATATATATACAAATCAAACCTAAGTGTGTTATTTTGTAAAACTGATAATGAAACACCAGTTTTGGCTGACGCAGTTTACATTATGTTTCACAGTTCTTTAGCCAGTTACTTACACTGATTGAGCTATAATTGACATTGAAGAAAAGCACCCTTCACCTGTGACCAAGGCATCTGAATATCTAAGCACATCGGGGGGTTTGTCTGCACTGCACTGTACTTGTGATGTTAACAAGTAAATAAAGACTAATAGGTAGTAGCGTTCCCTATGAGGGAAATAACCGCACATCAAATAAATCAACGTATCTGTAACTGAAAGATATGGGCGTGAGAAATGTCATTAATGTTGCTATATTTGCAACACGGTGCTAAGTTAGCTTTGAACACCTACTACCCAGAGGTGTTATCAGCACGTTATGAAATAACATGCATATCACTATACACACCCAAAAAAAGCTATTACAGCATACCCATACCATTTGCAAAAAATCCAGAAACAGTACTGGACAAGTATTAAATAAATCCCATAGTCAAATTATCTCCTACACACATGAGGATAATACAATGGGACACATGTTATAAAAAGCATTCAAATAGTCAAAAAAGTAATCAGTTGATAATTCCTTCTCTTTTTATTGGTTTCTTAAACATTCCCAGCACACGATTAGCCGGCGCGTGTTGCGTCTGTACTCAGACTTTTACAAGGCAGAATGGGAATATTGACAAAATAAAATCTAATGCGGGTCTGTCCAAGAAGTACGTCTGATAGCGTATTCCAATGTCCACAAAATAAATACGTTGTGTCTGATGGTCTTACAAAAAGAACAACTGTAGTACGTCAACTGACACACAAAGGAGTCAAAAGTTCCAATAGAGGAGCTGTACGCTGCTCAGGTCACTTGAATATTGTCGGCAGTGTTTCCAATTGATGAACAGAATTGAAATTACTTCTTTCATCCAATGTAGACCATGTATCACGTATGAAACATGAGGCACAACCCTGATAAGTATGCAACCTCAAGACGCTCCACAGCAAACGCACATGTAAACACTCGCAATGTAGGTACCTACAGAGAGTAGTGGTTTGTATTCATTCGGGCTCCTCACCCGGACATGCGCAGCTGCAGTTTGGGATTCAGGACGTGAGGACTATGATGTGAGGATTTGAGCATATACATGTGTGTATGTGTAATATTAATTAATTAATTAATTAATTAATTAAATATTAGTAGAATATATATCATTTACATTATATCAAAATTATGTGATAAAATATTTAAAATTGTCTTCTTTAAACTATATTCACTTTAAAACATCGATATTTTTGTCTACTTTTTGATGATTTTAGTGTCAACAATATTTTTTTCTTATATTTTTGTACTTACCGTTATAAGCATAGGATCACCATATTATGCTAAATAATTTTTCTGATATTTTTGACAACAATATTCCTTACAATGCTATTGTGTCAGTGATCCATCACACAATGCACGTATGCATAACAGGCTCCCAAATGTCTGGCATGCAATGTGAGCACAGACATTGCAACCAACAGCCATCTAGGAGTAGGAAGTGCCAGCCAAATCTTTCCAACTCCCTAGCTTCTGGAGAAATCCCCTGCATTCACACTAAAACACAGATTACCCATAAACGTAAAACAAATAAGTATATAGAGGGTCATTACGGTAGCAGTATGGCCACGTCCGACAGTGGGGGGTCATACCACCAACAGACCATAGGTGTGAATGCTGCATTATGATGCATGTGGTCGGACCAACAGCTGCCAAGGGACAGACCACCTCCTCTGACAGGATCTAAGATCCCTTCGGGCTCTGGTTTTAACCATATCCCTTGAATGGCGCTGGTGCCTGAGCAGGCACCGCCATCGGGATTACGATGTCCCTTTCCCACAGCCTTTTCATGGTGGTCTGCCCCCCATGATCTGGGCTGTTAGAAATGGACTTTAGGGACCCAAAATAGGGCTCCCCTCCCCGTTCCCATTATAAAGTGGCCCTGGGGGCACATGTAGTGCCACCAATCATGTCCATGCACTGTGTGCTAGGCACCACATGGTGCCTGGCACACGGTGCATGGATGTGCAGGAAGTGCAATTTAACACTGCGGCTTGTGCTGCAGCCCCTTTCCTGGACCACAGCATATGCTGCAATGTTGAAGTGCACTTTGCGAACACCAGCCAGTGGTCGCATTGTAATAGGGCTGTCGAACTGCCAGCATTCTTGTAAGCGGTCTCCTGACTGCCGCAACTGCGGTTGGCGGTCTGACTGTGGGCCATCGTAATGAGGCCAATAGTTTTCATTCACTCACTTCTGATAAGTGACCAACTGGATTATAGGTCTACACCCAAAAAGATGATAAGTCCTTAACAGCATGTTGAATGGTGAAGGTGTCATTAGGAGCAGTAAGGAGAAAGTATCTTGCCTGGTACTTTGGTGGTGTTTTACTAAAATACAGAGTTAGCAATATCGTATTACCATAATATTGTTGCATTTACATTGTCATGGCAAAAATAAAATTGCTTAGAACATCACAGGAAATAATATTGTTTCATAGAGCCCAATTACGGGTTTGGTGGTCCATTGGACCGCCAAACTCACAGCGGAGGTGCATGGTAGTCGGGGACCGCCACACCAGCAGTCCAACCGTCGTATTACAAGTACAGCGGTCGGACTGCCATAGGACCACTGCAACTGCCAGGGATTTGCGATCCCTGATGGCGGCATGGCGGTCTAGGGAAGCACTACCAAGCATATTACGAGATTGCCCACGGCCATCCTTTCAAAGGCAGTGAGCCCGCCTTGAACATGCTGGTGTGGGGAAACAAAGAGGGCCTACAGAGCCCCCATGCAGCAGGGCGCATGCAGGGGGTGCATGTTGTGCCCCTCTGCGTGCATGCACCCCTGTTCATGCACAACATAGAAAGCTCAGTCCATGTCGTGCAGGAACGTGCATAGGCTGTCCCGCTGCGGTGCAGTTCTTAGGATCATATAGAAGCCTTTAAACTGCACTGCTGCGGGATTGCCATGCCACCTGCCCACCAGACCACCAAATAACTTGCAATCTGATGGGCAGGCAGCGGTGAGCTTTGGCAGTTTTGAAGTGGGGTGCTGGCATGGTGGCCTGCTCCCACACCACCAAATTCATAATCAGGTCCTTAATATTGTATTTAATATCAATGTTAAAAATGTTGTTGTATATAATACAGATGCATGTACTATTGTTTTTTCAATATTATTGTACATTTTATATTTATTGTATATATTTTTTGCTTAAATTGTTTAAATGTTATAGGAGCTGAATGGCGATTTTAAAAGGGTACGTGGTGAGTTAATATTTTAAATGTTTTGAAATAATTTATGAAACTGACATTTGTAACTTCATTATTAAATTATTTGCTTATAGTATTTACATTTTTATGATTTGTTTAGTGTGTGAATCTAGTATTTTTTGTCTGATTGTTCACTGTGCAATGTAGGGTTTATAGGACAATGGGTGGGGAGTGTTCTATAAGCTTTTTAATCGTTTAAATTATTTTAGAAAGGTATTTTTATATAATGTTATTTTCAATATATTTAAATGTAATATTATCTTTAATTGTATTTTTATAACATTTTACATTTGTGGGTATTTATTTATTTTTTTACAAAGCCTTTTTTACATTTCAAGTTTGTTATTATTTTTACTTTAAAATGTTGGAAATGCTATTTTTAAATTATGTGGTTACATTTTTTAATGTAAATAATGTTTAGTTTTAAAGTTGAAGTTATTTTTTTTAAATAAGTAATAACTATGTTTTAATGTAAAATATAATTTTCCAGTTTCTAAATAAAGTGTTTTCAATTGTAAACATAACAGGATGTTGGACTGAGTGCCGAAACTGTTCAAACACTCGCCCCCAGTCAAGAGATCTGGTCGGAATCCATTGTTCTTTTGCTCACCATGCCACTCCAGTTTGAACTGGGCCATATTCAAATCAGTCTTGCCTCTGCTCCCCATGGGAACAGCCCAGCCCAAACTGCCAGGCCAGGTCTTCCCTGGCTCTGAAGCAAGCATCCTGGGACTGATTTTGAGGTATCAGCCCTCATCAGCCGGGCTAGCTTGAATCCAGTGGCACAGGCAGCAAGAGACCCACGTCTGGGCATACCCTTAGCCACTTAGAGCAATCATAGCAAACACAACGGGATGATGGACGGAGTGCTGAAACTTTTCAGACAAACACTCACCCCCAGTCACAGGATGATGGACGGAGTACTGAAACTTTTCAAACATTCACCCCCAGTCATATGCAAATCAGTCTCGGTCCTGCTCCCCATGGGAACAGTCTAGCCCGAACTGCCGGCCAGGTCCTCCCTGGACCGGAAGCAAGCATCCTGGGACTGATTTCGGGGTATCAGTCCTCATCAGCCTGACTAGCTTGAATCCACTTGCACAGTGAGCAAGGGACCCATGTCTGGGCATACCCTTGGCCACCTAGAGCAAGCATAGCAAACACAACAGGATGATGGATGGAGTGCTGAATCTTTTCAAACACTCACCCCCAATCACACATCTGGGTTTAATTTATCGTGATTTTGCTCACCAGGTCACCCCAGTTTGGACCCAGCCATATGTAAATCAGTATTTACCCTGCTCCCCATGTGAACAGGCCAGCCCAAATTTGCCAAGCCAGGTCCTCCCTGGACCAGAAACAGGCATCCTGATGCAGGTTTTGGGGTATCACCCCTTATCACCAAGGTTAGCTTGAATCCAGTGGCACAGTAAGCAAGGGACCCACGTCCGGCCTTATTCTTGTCCTCTTAGAGCAAGCATAGCAAACACAACAGAATAATGGACGGAGTGGTGAAACTTTTGAGAAACTCACCCCCAGTCAAGAGATTTGGGTTAAATCCAATTTTACTCAACATTTTTAACGAATGAATGTTTATTTATAAATTGTTATTTGATTTAATTAAATCCATTATATTTTACATTTATTTTGGTTTCATAGATTCTTTTTTAAATGTAACAATTGTGTATGCATACATATATGTTTTGCTCTCATAATCTTCAAAGTTAAAACATTTGTTCATTGTGATTTATATTAAATGGGAATAGTGCATTTAATCCCCTCATAGTCCAACACTTTCCCTTCTAGCTAACATTGGTGTGGGAAGAGTAAATGTAATCCCCTCAAAGTCCAGCTCGTTCCCCAGTAGAGCTTAGATTGGAGTGGGAATTATACATCGACCAACCCATTACCCAATCTAGTGTACTTTAGAATGGGAACAGTAAATGTAACCCTCTTAAAGTCCAGTGCTTTCCCAAATGTAGTTTAAATTGGAGTGCAAATAGTTAATGTAACTCGATTAAAGTTCAAACCTTCCCACGATGTGAATTATATTGGAGATAGTAAATGTGTCATTGCATTTTTTTACATCCTTAGACATTGGTTTGGTAAAGTCGTTTTATTTCGACAGTAGAAGCAATTTCTACACACAATACTACTTTTTAAATACATGTTAATGTGTTTGATGTTATTTTCTCTCTCTATATATATATATATCTATATATCTATATATATACATATATATATATATATAGATATATAGATATATATATATATGTAACTTTTCTATTTACATTCACTGTTATAAACAAACAGTTGTACATTTGATTAAACATTTTTATGGCTTGTTCATATTTTACATGTTTTAACAATTGTTGCACATATGTGTTCACTTTTCCCATATTGTAAAATTGTTATTATATTTTTGGAAAATATTTTTGATTAGCAGAAGACACATTTTTATAAACACATTTTTTTACATTTTTACAAACATGTCTAGTTTTTATAAATTACATAGCATTTTGAATGAATATGTTTAATTTTGTAATATATTTTTACTTTGGCTATTTTTTATAATTTATACACTTTTGTATATTTTTATCACTCCATTCAAAATCATATAAAAACACTATTTTATTATTCTCAATTGTTTTTCATGGAATGCTGGTCGTTTTTATGTTCATATATCTGTCATTTTTATACCACAATCTTTATTTGTTATGCTCTCTATCTCGCCTTTGGCCATTCGAGCTTCCGTGTGTTCACGGTTCCCGGTTCCTGCTCTGCGGATCAAGTAAGAATAATTTAAAGCTAATTTTGGGGAGTTTTGTAGTTGGGGAGATGTGTTTAGGGTTAGTATAGTTGGAATAGGGTAGTTTGTCATTGTCTTTGTGTAGTGGTTATGTGTTAGGTTATAGCTTTAGTTTTGATAATGTAGGGTGGTTGGCCTTACTGTATTATGTATGTTTAATGTTTAGTGAAGTGGAGCATGTGCGGGTATTTTTAGAGTTATTCTTATTTGATTTTTTTATGTGTATAAGATTATTTGTATTGTATAGGTGGGTATTTTATGTTTTCTTACAGGTCTTTCATTATAATCAAGGATATTCCTCTGTTTTAGGGTACGTTTTTTAAGAAAGGAAATAAGATTGGTTATATATTAACCACTGGGGCATTTTTTGCAATGTTATGTTCAGGATTTGGATGCGTTACAGGGATTATTATGTTTTTTTATTGGATATGTTTTACATTGATTGAATTTCTGCTTTTTGGGGTGATTTTTGTTTCCTCTATTTTTGTTGATGTATCTTTTTGTGTATTACTTTGAGATAATGGACTGCAGCAAAAAAAATATATATATTGTTCATAAAAAATGTTATGCGTGGGAAATGTTTCTTTATTTTAAAGTTGTTTTGGAATATCTGCAAGATAGTCCTTTGGGGGACTTAGGGCCTGATAACAAGTTCGGCGGTCCCACCTCCACCATCATGTCAGTGTCGGATTCCCTGCTGCTGACTAAGCGGTCTGCCCAACATATTACGATGCTGTTTGAAAGACCACTGGAGCACCACCGAAGGCCATTCACAGACCGCCTCGACGGCGGTCGGGGAAAGCAGCTGTCACAGGGCAGTACAGTGACGTTTCACCACTGTCAGAATTACAAGTTGCCTTTCCGACGAGCCGGCAGTGGGACTGCCTGCTTAGAATCAGCAGAATTGAAGGACGTGGAGTTCATACTCACCCGTTTCCTTATCTTCCCTTCAATCTTCCACGTGGATCCCTTTCTCCAGGTCCCCCTTCACCGCAGCATCTTGACCTCAAAGAAAACGACCCTGTTGGCGCCGAAATTCAGGTAAGTCAGTGTTGCAGTATTTGCCCATTGATGGGACTGGGCACATATAGTCCAGACTCCAGCAATGGGAAAGTACTGGAAGTAGATATGTTTCACTTGTGTCATGCATATGTGTACACTGCAGTCAAAATATACTCTTCAGCCATGACATATATGAAAAAATATTCCCCGCTGTCAGAAACACCGCTTCAGGGCCAGCTAAGGCATCGTAATACTGCGGGCGGGCGACCGCTGCCGCAGCGGTACAGCGGTGAGACTGCCAAACTTGTAGTCAGGCCCTTAGCTTGTCTTTCGAGCTTTTTACAAGTATGACGGTCCTGGGACCACCGTACCCATGGTGGCAGTCTGATCACCACCATGGAGAGTCCACCCTTCATATTATGAGTGTGGAGTTGGGCTGCCACAAGACTGGCACCTCCGTCAGGATCAAAAATCCAACTGTGGCATCAGTCTGCAAATTGCCTGAATAGGATAGTGGTGTAGATGCCGGCACCGCCAAGCATATTGCGACCTGCATATCCACCGCCCTTTTCAGGGAGGGGATAAAAAGGATGGTGACATGCAGGTTTAGGGCCCCTGGCCGAATCTGTCCCTGGGGTGGTTACAGGGGGCACATGTTTTACCGCCCCGGCAATTCCCTTGTTCCTGCACGGTGTGGGATGCACAACATGGTACATGCCACACCGTGCAGGAACATTCAGTAGGCACTCTCACAGTGGCAGTCTGCTTGTTAGGCTCTCTAATGAGCCTAACAGACTGCCACCGTGACACAGCCACCACACCACCAGCCTGCCCTAGCTCACCGTGGGCTTGGCAGTATTTCTGGGACTGCCACGGTGGCAGTCAAATTGGAAAATTGCCAAACTCGTAATAAGGCCCTTTGTGTCTTAGTTATTAAAGTTATTAGGTTATTAGGATGTTTTAATGTTTTGTTTCTTCAGTCACTTGGACATATGCTAGGGCAACTAATGTTTTATATTTGGGAGTTTTGGAATATTAAAACTTAGGGCCCAATTATGATTTTGGCAATCCGACCGCCACACTGGAGGTCTGACTTTGGCATTCTTCTAACCGCAGGGGCGGTGGTTGGGAGAACGTATTACGATTACAACACCAGGCAGGCGCTGTATGTCAGTAGTGCCACAGTGGAGGCATGCTTCGGGTCATAGAGAGCCTGAAGCATATGCCACTGCTGTGGCAGTGCCACTTGCATGTTGGGTGCCCTGTGTACCATGCACCATGTCATGCACCGCACACATTGCATGCACAACATTGCAGTAAGAGTGGGGCACAACACGTGCCACCATGCACTTTGCCAAATGGGCAAAATCTCCTAGGGTCCCCGTTTGGGGCCCCTTCCCTGTCTTTCCACCAACCTTTTCATGGTGGCGTCCCCGCCATAAAAAGGTTGTCGGAAAGGCAGGGCATGATGGGATGGTGTGCTGGCATGGGCACTGCCACCCATCCCCACCGCTTTCTCTACTGCCGCTGCAGCGGGAGGCAGGATCCTAAAGGTGGTGGCAGTCTTGTGGCAGTCCAATTGCCATGGTCATAATCTGGCGATTGGACCACCGAGAAGGTGGCAGTCGGACCATCACCATGAGTACGGTGGTCTTCATACCACCGTAATTATAATCAGGGTCTTCAAGCCTGATTTAGATCTCAGCATACAGGTTTCTCGATCAAAACAGTAACTGTTATCCCAAAATATAATTTGCTTAGAATATAATGGGATTTATATTTCGATGGATATGATATCCATTATTGTCGTGACGGAGCAACCCATCCGCTAAAATCTAAATCAGGCCCTTAGTGATTATTTTTGGAGGTATCCCCATATACTTTGGTTAAAATGGTAGCAACCTCCCTGTGTATGTTCATGTGGTTATATTTTTAAAATGGTAATAATCATTGCTTAATAAAAGGCTATTATTATTTTGAAGGGGATAGTAATTGGTAGTTTGGGATTTTATTTCAGTTAGCAGTTTGTGGTATTTTGTATTTTGCTTGGTAGGTAAAAGGGCATAGACTAACTGGATGTTTGTGTTGTGGCATTCACCGTGCATTGTGTAGATTTCTGTGAATGGTGGAGGGTACAATTTAAACACGTCTTCTATCATCCAAGTGTTAAGTAAAGTTAATCTTAACAGTTTGTTTTCTCGTGCATAAATAATATTCTTCTGTCATTATTGGTTTTGTCATTCATAAGGAAAGGTTTTTCACTATGTGCTGCAGCTACATTTTCAGGGATATTTATATCTTAGACTTATTTTGGAACAAATGGGGTTTCAGTTGTTGCTTTTCTAACTCTGGCTAAGGGCTTTATTATGAGTCTGGAGTTCCATGGACCGCCACACAGTGCAACGATGTTTACAAACATCTATTTTTTTATGGAAGCTTGTGCTACAGGCCTTTTCCGCCCACCGCACAAGCCTCCATTGAAGAATGGATGTTTGTGACCACCTTATGGGTGGTGGCACCCTAATCCTGCTGTCTGAACTGCTGACCTACAGTCAGGGGGTTCCAAGCCGCAACGGTGTCGAGCTGATGTAAGTCCGCCCGACATCGTAATGAGGCCCTTAATATATATTACTTATTTTTTTATTGTTTTTTCTTTTTTGGAGGTGGATTTTCATTCTTCCTGTGCAAAATCTTGCAGAGAATCACTTGAGGTGTTGGATTTTTTGTTATATATTATTAAACAGGTGTGTTTCCTTTGTATAGCCTCTATGTAATTAGTAAAGTATTTGTATTGGTTTGTTTGTTTTAAGCTTAATTTCAAGTTTAATTGCATTCTTAGAATTTGTTTTATGCGTAATCCTTATTTAATAGATGCTAGTGCTAGTTTGTGTGTTAATGTTTCACATATATATGTTTACAGTTAATGTTTAAACAAATACTTCTTTTTATAGTTGTGTTGGTTGGTTTCATTTTTTATTTTGGCACTTTTATAATGTTGCTATTTGTTTATGTTGTCTATTTTAATTTTGTATATATTTTATAATCAAAATATTTTATTTAGTACTCAGATGGTAAATGACTATAATTATAATTATATCATTTTATTTGTTTTTATATTTTACAGACTTAAAATATGAATTTAGTGTAATTTAATGTAAGCACTTTTTATTATTGGAAACAATATTTGTGTTGTAAATAATTAAATTTTAATATCTGTTTAATGATTAATATATTTAACGTAGTAACAATGTTTTGTATGTCTTTATTTTTTATTTCAATATTTAGGTATTTTAGATATATTTTACTTTGATATTTTTGTAGTTAATATGTATGTATACATTGTTTAAATATAGGGTTGGAATATTTTGGTATCAATGCTTTTTTGCAATATTTTTATGGTTTTTGAGATTCTTTTCCAAAGCACATAGGTACCATTTTTTAAGTCAGTTGTCATGGGTTCCGAACAAGTTTGGCAATTCCTATGATCTTGTGGCAAAGGTATTATCAATGAATTAATCAATTAATCAATCAATAATCATTATTTTTTATTAAAACTATATAGTTTAACAAGGTTACAAGTAAGAAAAATAAGAAAGAAGTTAAATGACCATTCAGGAGTCCTCACCTATTCAACTGAAAATTGCTGAGATGAATATTAGCACAATATATATCAAACAACTGTCATACAACAAGACACAAAAATAACACACAGCTTAATATCTGGCATATTTATGACGATTCTGTAGTTGCCTGAAATCACTGAGATTGATATATATCAGTACATACACATGAAATTTGTGTGATGCACCCATTTAAAATAAAAAACATAAATATAATGAAAATCAAATATGGTACTGAGAATAAAAAGATAATCATAAGATTGCAAAGTAAAAGATTATCTAACATGAACAGCACTAGCAAGAAAATTAGCAACAGCCAGACAAGTATGTAAATCCGGTAACATTTGCAAATAAATCAGAGCAGACCTTACTTGACTAAAATTCATTACTTTCAAGAGTGTAATAAGATATCGCTTATGTAACTAGTTAAAGATTCTACAAACAATAATAAATGGCATTTTATTTGAGTTGAAATAGAATCACAAGGACAGGGGTTTTGACAGTCCGTTTTCATCTCTAATTACACCCCCAAGTGTTTAACGAGCTGTTTTGATCCACTGTAAATCTGATTTTACTATTGAATGGGCCTCAGTAAGTAAGTCTGGACAACCCAGGTCCACAACTGATTTTTAGGTCGAGCATAGCGGCAGCGGGCATGTGCTACTCGCTCTGCCTACTTTCCTCCCATATTTTTCATTGTCTGCTGTCATTGCCCTTGGTAAACACTGGCTTCTGATTAATTACAAGGCTTGTTAGTCCCTCCTTGTTACCGTCTTATCACCGTTTGTTACCTCCCATGAGGACTGGATCTTCTACACCTTGGTCACTTGCGACCTCACCTGTGGAGTTCTGCAAAGGATTCTTCCTGATCCTGACCCTCTTAAATGCATACATGAACCCTCTAACTAGCATCATTGGTTTGCACAACATCAATGTTCTCTCCTACGCCAAGGACACGCAACTCATTCTCTTCCTCACAGACAAGACACCCAGTACCTGGATCACGATCGATGCCTGCATGATTAAAGTCACCCACTGGATGAAAACCAGTTGTCTAAAGCTGAACACTGACAAGACCAAAATCATGATCTTCAGGAAGAGCAAATCGCCATAGGACTCCACCTGGTGTCCAACAGAGCTAGGACTGACACCCATCAACAACCTCGAGATGATCTTTGACAGCAAATCTGACATGACTGACCAAGTCAATCCCATCACCACCTCATGCTTCCACACCCTGAAGATGCTGAGGAAGATTTTCAAATGGCTCCAGGTCAGCACCCAGAAAACCACCATGCACACCCAAGTCACAAGCAAGCTGGACTACGGGAACCCCGATGGTAGTGACTCAAAACTCTTTTGTATCAAGTCATATGGTGGAAAGGTTTTCTCTTTTGGGCCATGTGACTGCAGAGTTTCATTGATCATTGGCATATGTTGTTTTAAAATTATATGATAATTATGAGCTCATGACTACATCTTCATGATGAGACTACTTTATGTTTTAGAAATCTTTACAATCAACACGTGCAGAATTTGCCCAGACACAAACTATGGGCCCGATTATGATCGTGGTGAATCCGCATCCTCCGGGCCGGTGGAAGCCACCGCCGCCCCGGAGGATGCGGATTCAACGCTCCGGACACAGAAAAGACCCCCCGCCAAATTAGGATGGCTGGGGGGGTCATTTTTCCGTCTGCCGCTTTTCCGCCGCGGTCGCCTTCCGACCGTGGTGGAAAAGCTCTAATATGGTGGCGGTGTCTATCAGACACCGCCAGCCATATTAGGATGCCGGCGGAGACATGCTTTTCCATGGCGGGGTTTCCGCCGTAGAAAAGCATGTGGAGTTTGAGTATGGGGGCCCGTTGTGGGCCCCCAGTGGTTTGGGGGTGGAGGGTGCACATGGGCTTTGGTTGCACGAAGCGGCAGGCACCACGCGGTGCCTGCCGCTTCGTGCATGCAAAGGAAAACATGCACATTTAACCTTGCGGCGGGTGCTGCTTGAAGCAGCATCCGCTGCAATGTTAAATATAGGGGATGTGACCGCCAGGGTGGCGGTCACATCCTAATTCTGAGGGAGGGAACGCCGCAGCCCCTGCGGACGGTCCCTCCACCTCAGGGGTGGCGGTCGGACGCTGGTCCGTCGGCCATCCTAATCGGGCCCTATGTTCGGCATAAAGAAGTTAAAATAATCTTCATTACAAAGGTCGACATAGGCATCATTGACCAATAGAGACCAACACGTGGTAGGCTATCTTGAATATACCTTAAGGAAATTACAAGTCCATAACCACTAGTTGGTTTTTGGTGAATGTAACAAAATAATCCCTGTCTTTCTAAAGGCAGGATTTCTGTTTTGTCGCTTTTAATGTATTTTTGGGGAAGATGGAATGGTGTTAATCTCCATGGGAAGAAAGTGGGATCTGGGAAGATTAGTCCAGCGGTGTTGCACTGAAGAGGATGTTGTTTAGGAGAGTCGATAGAATGGGGCATTATTTAAAGATCAGCTCGATATAAAACAATAGGCATACTCATTGTAATCATCTAATCTCACTAAGTGCAAAGAGAAAGATCTAAACGAGCCCCCCCTATTACTAGTCTCAACATTCTAGCCATTGAAAGTATTGCTTTAATTCAAACGCCGATAAAACATTTGCAGTATTTTCATAATAAGCTGATCTCTTCCCAAATAACCCACCATACAAACTCATCATCATGCCTACATGCATGAAAGGCTTGTAAGTCTTCGAAGCCAGATAAATCTCTACCCAAATATCAGCATGACTGTCTTAATCAGCTTTTAATAAAACCAGTCTAATCCTAAACTGTCCTATCCGGATCAACTGTTATCTAAAAATGGAAGTCATGGCACCAATCTTTTTCTCTATTTCTTAACCTATCCTCTTGCCATTTTAAGTCTGGGAAGATGTACACTAACCATACAACTGCTAAACTCCTGCTTGTCAACAGAACAATGCTACAGACAGGAAGGTGGTGAAGATATCATCGCTGGGAAGGTTTATCTCTTAGGTGCAAAATGGCTTACTTGAACCTGTGGTTGAGGGTATTTAAGATGTCCACAATCATAGGTGCCCTCCCTCCAATAGGTGAAGAAGACAACACTGAAAAGATGTAGGGGCAGATGTATCAAGAAACCATTTTGCACTTCTCAAATAGCGATTGTTAAGGAATCGCTATTTGAGAAGTGCAAAATGGTATGTATGTAGAATTTCGCTATTTTTTAGCGATTCCTTAAAATTCCTTAATTGCGATTAGCAAATTGCTAATCGCAATTAAGGAATAATTTTCCCATTCATTTCTATGGGCCAGGAGGCCCATAGGAATGATTGTGCAGTAATTCTCAAATTGCGAATTCGCAATTTGCTAATCGCAATTTGAGAATTATTTCAAGGGTGCAGGGGTGTCTCATGGACACCCTGCTGCACCCCTGAAACTTACATGTGTGTGCATATGGCACACATACATGCCCTATGGGCATGTATGTGTGTCACATGCCACCTTCAAAATAGTCATATTTTGTTTTTTAAAAGGATTTCGCAAATTAACACGAACCTCAAATTGGTGTTAATTTGCGATTCCTTAACCCGAATTCGCAATTTAAAAAAGTTTCATACATGCCATTTAAGGAATCGCAAAATTGCGATTCCTTAAATGCATAAGCAAAATAAGGAATCGCAATTTTTTGCGATTCCTTATTTTGCTAATGTGTGATACATCCCAAAAGATGCTAAATGTCCGTTTGCGATTCCTTAAGGCCGAAATTCGCAGAATTTCGGCCTTAAGGAATCGCAAAAGGCTTGATACATCTAGGCCGTAGAATCTTATAATTTATGAAACAAGTATTATGTTCTGCTACAGAAATGACTGTTACGAATTAAATATTTCTCCAATATTCTCGAAGGCTAGTTTACCACAGGGATAAGAGTTATCTGTGTCATATTTTCAGTTTATGATTAAGGACAAAAGAATAGGATGAGAAATGAGGTGAAGGTATCATAACCCCTCATATGTCAAAGCTATTGTGATGTCCAATGTACATGACAATTGTATTTCCATGATAGGGTATTGGATTAGATGAAATATGGATGTTCATAGTGACTTTCTCCTGATCCCCCAGTGTGAGAAGTTATGTGCTCGAGATAATCCCTGCTCTGATTGGTTGGACTTTCTCAGGGCTTTTAAGTAGCTCTTCAAATACCTCTCCTTCTCCCTGTCTGCATTCTTCTATTTTCCCTTTAGCAAAGTCCTTAACCAATTATATTTCAACAAGGTCATTTTCATTTGCAGAGACACCCAGATGCCTCGTTCTCTAGTACCATCTCTAGCTCTTGTTGTGCCCCTTCTCCTAGTCTCCATTCCCTGCATTTCCTAATCTTTCTATCTGAAACTCTCTGGATGTCCACAACATGCTGCTGACCTTCCCCTAGCACCAATTTCTATCATTTCCTTTTTCTCTGTCCATTGTTCACAATTCAACGCTCGCTCACAAGTCTGGAGGTTTCCTGCACATCCAGGCCCTGCCATCAAGTCAAGTAAATTTCTCCCTAGCACAATTCCTTCCTCTCTCTCCTTTCTGGTCTAGACATCCTGCCCCTGATACATGAAGTAATTGCTCCTTCTTAACAAGCTGTACTTCGCAACTGGCTGTCCAGGAAACGATTGGCTTATTTCCAATATCATTTTCTGTACTAGAGCATCCTGTTTAATCACCATTATGACACTTCTTTGAGAGTGTCTAAGCAGATGAACATCACAAACATAAATAGGATATTATATCAAACTGTTAATTGCACATTGAAAAAAAAACTTCTCCAGTTCCCTACAATGGAACACCAAATGGTTTTCAAGTTAAATTTTTAGGGAGTCCAACAATCTAAAATCTCTAATACATACGATCAAATCGCAAGAACCATTGCGCAGTGACGCACCACAGCTTATCCTAAATTGAGTTGGATAACTTAGCATTGCTGACAAAGATTTCCTAAGCAAAGCTGAGAAAGATGGCTGACCTTGAATGAGCTACCTCGGGAGGCTGCTAGGGCCAGGGATTGCCATTGGTGTAAATCCCCAGCAAAGCCCTTCCATCGAGCCCTCATCAGCCTCCACCTACATGGGGACAAAAAGATGAGCTTGGGAATTACAATCTACGAGAAGGATCTCTGCCATTCTCCCAATATGACTGCCAGACCTGATTCGCCCACACCTACCTAACTCCAGAATGGCAGAAGAGCCTGAGTGCCCTCACGGCAGCTGCTGGGGCTCACCAACATCGCCCTCTCGATTCTTGCAAGCGTGAGCCATGCTGTGCTGGACCGAGAATTGAGGAGAGGGAAGCAGCTGTGTTCTTTGAGGTGAACTCGACTCTGCCCCTTCGCTCTCTGTGCTGCCCAGCGGCCTGCTTCGCCCGACTTGCCCCTACCGCCGCTCTAATCAAAGGTGCGGCACTTTGATCCCAGGGACCTCTGACCTTAAGAAGACTGCATCTAGGGGAATTCAACTGATCCCACTGTGCATTGTGCCTGGTATCCTACCAGTGTGGAGCGCTGCATCTCAGGAGTGCTCATGTAAACTGGCTGGTTGGCCCACTGCCCATATCTCTCAGCAAGTCTCCTGCCATATCACTCATCTGTCTTCCTGCATTCAGCTGATACTTGTGCTGCTTATGAACTGCTAATTGGCATGATCTGCCATGAACTGGTAATTATCATGAGCTGACGTGACACAAGTAAACTGCCCCCATTTTGGGTCTCATTACCCCTATCTTGCTTTCCTCACTCATGGCAACTATCTTCCTCTCTTATAATCCTCCCCCTGTAGTCCTCCCACAAAATAAAAAAATGAGTTTTTCCCCAGTCCAGCCCAGAGCTCAAATCTTAGGTAAACCACAAGAGGTCTATGCACCTAACACAGCTTCGGAGCCACTTTGTGGCTAAAATATGAACGGCGACTCCCCTTATATAATCCTCCACAGCCACCAAAGCACAAGCGCTTGAATCAGCTCTCATGTATTTAATCCTTCCCCTGAACCTTCTGCTACCCCACTCCTCGAACTCTTCCATCATTATCCTATAACTACCCCTCACTGACCCCACTATGCCCTCATATACCTCCATCATGAAAAGATACGGTCCCAACTCACACACCACCATCTTGGAGCTATATGATCCCAACTCCTAATGCATATAATTACCACAAACTCTCACAAAACTCACCCCGAACAACCACAAGCACAAACTCCTCAAAGAACTCCCTGAAACACTAATAACAGACATTTACTACAGCACTACACACAGATGTCTAACAATGTACCTCATCTTCTAAACTAAGAAACCGGCTAAATAGAGAGAAAACTTCCTACAGCACCTCCACGTAACCATCCCTTATGGATCCAAACTCACCATCTCTGTTGGACAGGCCACATGACGGGCCGCTCTCCCCCGGCTCGACCAGGCCCGAGCCCAGTCACGCAAGCACCACACACCACCATTGCACGCCCTACGTCCCCTCAGGGACCCCTGCCCTCGAACATGATAACCTCGTGGGTCCGATCCACTGCCGGCCCATGCACCCAGCCCGGGCCGCCATCTTGGACGCCTCGCCACGAGGCCGCCTGGCCCCCGATCGACCTCAACCCTGGGCCTAGCCCAGCCTCAGACAATCCGGCACCACCCTCCACCCAGGAGGTGAGCGGGCTACTTGGCAAGTCAATGGGAGAGAGAGGTGCCGATGGCTCTCCCCCCGCCCAGTGCCGCTCGCCCATCGCCTCCCCGGGCGCTGGCTCCACCCCCCTGCTGGGTGTCTGGACTCCCTCATCCCGGACCTCCCGACCTCCAAGTGCGAGGGTCCGGACATCAAAGCACGCCAGCCCTATAACTGGGACAGCTCCAGAGCAGGAAGTCAGTTGTATCTTGGAGTCGAGAGACGTAAGAGGAACTCATCCTGGACGGACTACTGGCGCTGCCGTAGCTCTGTCCTGTGCACCATCGTCCTGCCTGTTGGCGCTGCCACAGCCGTCGTAACCTTCATTCTTCACCGTCGTCCGGATCTGCTGGCGAGGCCGCGGACCGTTGTAACCATCATCTTCATCGGGACCTGCTTGGCTTCTCCACGGCCCGTCGACCATCCTTCATCCATCTCGGGACCTGCTTGGCTCCTCCACGGCCCGATCAGCAACCACGCCGAGCTCGAGGATTGAGAGCTATTTAACTCATTGGTAACTAAGACTGTCCCGCTACCCTTTCTCCTCAACCAGAGATCAGAACCGAGGGGACCCCTGAGTCCAGACCTCCTTGTATCATAGCGACGTAACCTAAGAATTGCATATAAAGTCTCGTTAACCTTCAATCTTGTGTGGTGTCCGTCTGTGGGGGGGAAGTTACTTACCTGTACAGTCGTTGGAGACGGCTCTCCCTGGAGACCTCTCCCCGTAATCTCGGCCGACCCTCCCGGTCCGTCTAACATTGGTGGCCAGCGGCGCGATCCGAATCACCGCATAACGTACAGAGAGTAGCTCACCCCACAACGAACAACAATGTCGACTAAAGAGAGCGGATCAACTGAGAAGTTCCAAATGGAAAAACTAGAGGAATACAGCCATCGTGAACTAAAGCAGTTCTGCATCGAACTAGGTATCGCTACCACCGGACTAAGTACCAAGGACGATTTTAAGCATGCCCTAGAATCTTGGGCAGAGACCAGGGATGTCGAAACCCCTGAGCAAAGCACCGCGAAAAATACCAACACGGCCCCTGAGGGGCAAAGAACCAGTCTCTCGCAAGACGAGATCCAAGAAAGAGAAAAAGCCCGACTACACGAACTCGAAATGGCCCGACTCAAGATGGACATAGAACTCAAATTGGCCGAGCAAAAAATAAACTTAGAGCACCTTCGCCTCCGAGAAGAAAGAGAGGAGAAACAGAGGCAAAGGGAGCTCGAGGAAAAAAGACTAACGTACGAGCACGAACGGAACCTAGCCGAGATCAACCTGCGCAAACAAAATAAAGAGTTAGGGGTGCCCGACAGACCGTCCACCCCAGGGACCGCGGAGAAAAAAGTGCACATCCCCAAGGATGTGGTCCGAGAATATTTTCGAGAAGACGACATCCAGCAATGGTTTAAGGCCTATGAAATCGCGATGACTGCGCACCGGATCGATAGAACCGACTGGGGAGCCGGCCTATGGGGCAAATTCCTCAATGAGGGCCGCGATACTCTGTTACAGCTCCCAGACCACCAGATGACCTCCTACGACCATATGAAAGCGGCCCTCCTCACCCGCTATGGCCTCACGCCCGAGATGTACCGTCAGAGGTTCCGAGACTGCACACGCATTCCAGGTACAACTTGGGTGGACTATGTAACGTACTTTAGCCGAGCCTTCGAAGGCTGGATCAGAGGGAACAACGTCACGACCTACGAGCAGCTGTTCAATCTGATGGTATGGGAGCATCTGTCCAACAATTGCTTCATCGAACTACGCCAACACCTCCTCGACAGCAAGTTAACCGATCCCCGGCAGCTCGCAGCCGAAGCTGACCGGTGGGAGATCACCAGAGTGGGCCGGAATGGGTCCTACGAGCAGAACAGGAACAACAATGGTCACTACCGACCCAGAGGAGGAGGAGGGGGCCAAGGACGAGGAAGAGACAATACTCCGGCCGCCCCCGCTACCAGCACCACCCCCCCGGCCAACCGGGGCAGCACCCCGGCGCGACCGGGATACAGAGCCAATGTTACATGTCACCGATGCCAACGAGTCGGCCACTATGCAAACGACCCAAGCTGCCCGCAGTATCAGAGTCCAAGACCCCGCCAGGTGGCCGCCGCGGCACTAGGGGAAGAACAGATCTCCGAGGAACAAGAATCAGGCGAGCAAGAGTATCAAGAGTGGGAGCCAGCCGCCATGACTCTCGCGTGCTTAGGGGGAAGAGACATGGTCCCGCGGGTCCCCCTACCCGCTAACACCCAGAAGTACAGCCAATGGGTGAGCATCAATGGACAACGGGCCGAAGCCCTTCGAGACACCGGGGCCAGTGTGACAGCCGTCCGCTGTCATCTGGTGACCCCAGAACAATATCTACCGAACGTTCTCTGCCCTGTGCGATCAGCCGACAACTCGGAAAGTCTGTGTCGGATGGCCTGCGTCCCCTTTGAGTGGGGAGGGGTCTCCGGCATGTTGAAGGTAACGGTCCGAGACGACGCCCCCGTGGAATGCCTCCTCGGAAATGACCTGGAAAGCTCCCCGTGGGCAGCCGTGGAGCGAAAAGAACACTTGGGGATGTTGGGCGTCCCAGACTGGGCGTGCGTCACCACCCGGTCCATGGCCGCCCGTGCCAACCATCACCCGGAAGAACCAGAATGGCCGGCGCCACCGCCTCCGGTCGCCCCCGCCGAGACCCCCGACCATGGCATCCCCCTCGAACTTGCTCAACCTTCCGACCTCGCTAATCTTGATCAGTGGGCTCAAGAAGGGGGACCCACACAAGAACAATTTCGTCAGGAACAGAAGACCTGTCCCTCCCTTGAGGGACTCCGACAACAAGCGCTCGCCCAAAGCGCCGGGGATACCTCCGGAACTCATTGGGTCTACTGGGACAATGATCTATTGTACAGCGAGCAACGAATCGCCGAGCTGGGGGCCAACCGAGTACTAGTGGTGCCCCTCCGCTTTAGAGACTTCCTGCTAAACCTGGCCCACGATGCCCCCCTGGCAGGGCACCTGGGACAGGATAAAACCTACAGCCGCCTAGTGACCCACTTCTTCTGGCCCAAAATGAGAAACGATGTGCACCAGCATTGCCGATCTTGCCCCACGTGCCAAGCCAGTGGGAAGAGCGGCCGCAAATTAAAGGCTCCCCTGCAACCCTTTCCAGTAGTCACAACCCCATTTGAGAGGGTCGGGATAGACATTGTGGGACCCCTGGACCCGCGTACAAGACAAGGCCATCGCTTCATCCTGGTACTAGTGGACCACGCCACCCGCTACCCTGAGGCTATTCCTCTCCGGACCGTGACAGCCCCAGTGGTCGGCCGGGCCCTGATGGGGATCTTCTCCCGTGTGGGGTTCCCCCGAGAAGTCGTCAGTGACAGAGGCACGAACTTCATTTCTAAATATATGAAGTCCCTCTGGCAACAGTGTGGGGTCACCTACCGCTTCACGACCCCCTATCACCCCCAAGGAAACGGACTTGTTGAGCGGTTCAATCGCACGCTAAAAGGGATGATCGGGGGATTGGAAGAGCCCCTCCGTCGCCAGTGGGACGTGCTGCTGCCGTGCCTCCTCTTCGCCTACCGGGAGGTCCCACAGAAGTCCCTAGGCTTCAGCCCCTTCGAGCTGCTCTATGGGCACCCAGTACGGGGGCCACTCAGCCTGATCAAAGAAGGCTGGGAGATGCCTCCGGCCAAGAGTCCTCCAGATGTCTTCCGGTACCTCCTCACCCTCCGCAACCAGTCCCGGCGGTTCAGAGACCTAGCAAAAGCCAACCTAGAGGCCAGTCAAGAGGACATGAAGAAATGGTATGACCAGAACGCCTCATCCATTGAATTCGAGCCGGGGCAACAGGTCTGGGTAATGTCCCCCACCGAACCGTGCGCTCTCCAAGACAAATGGACGGGACCCTTCAAGGTAATCGAGCGCAAGGGTCCTGCCACCTATCTGATCGATATGGAGTCCGCCCGGAATCCGCTCCGAGTCCTCCACACCAACAGACTGAAACCCCACTTTGCACGAACAGAACTCAGCCTCTTGATGGCCACAGACAATGGGGGTGAAGACGACTCCGAGCCTCTCCCTGACCTCTTGCGGACCCAGGAGCAAGACGGCTCCGTGGATGGGGTCCGACTCTCGGAGACCCTCACCAGAGAACAACGGCAAGAGTGCCAAGCCCTCCTATCACGGTTCGCCAGTCTGTTCTCCCTCACCCCGGGTGTCACTTCCTGGTGTGTGCACGATGTGGACACCGGAGACAGCCCTCCTATCCGCCACCGGGCCTACCGCGTACCTGATCGGGTACGGGCCTGCATCCAGGCGGAAGTAGCTAAGATGCTCACGCTCGGGGTCATCGAGCCCTCAGACAGTCCATGGGCCAGCCCGGTCGTACTGGTCCCCAAAGCAGCCGCCCCCGGGACCACACCAGAACTCCGGTTCTGTGTCGACTACCGGGGTCTGAATGAAGTCACCAGAACGGACGCACACCCCATCCCCCGGGCAGATGAACTGGTCGACCGAATGGGCGCTGCCCGCTACCTCAGCATCTTCGACCTGACGGCAGGTTATTGGCAGATCGGCCTCACACCCCGAGCACAAGAACGCTCTGCCTTCTCCACCCCCGATGGCCACTATCACTTTACGGTCATGCCCTTCGGCATGAAGAACGCCCCAGCGACGTTCCAACGGCTCGTCAATCAGGTCCTGGCGGGGCTCGAAGAGTTCAGCGCCGCCTACCTGGACGACATCGCTGTGTACAGCCACCATTGGACCGAGCACCTCCACCACCTCCAAGCAGTGCTGCAAGCCCTTCAGCGAGCTGGCCTCACGATCAAGGCCAGCAAATGCCAAATTGGACAAGGGTCGGTGACCTACCTCGGACACCAGGTGGGAAGCGGCCTAGTGGCCCCCCTACAGCTGAAAATTGCCGCCATCCAGAACTGGCAACCCCCTATCACTCAAACTGAGGTGCGAGCCTTCCTGGGCCTCACGGGCTACTACCGAAGGTTCGTGAAAGATTATGGTACCATCGTGGGGCCTCTCACCGAACTCACGTCAAAAAATCAGCCCAAGAAGGTGAACTGGACCCCAGAGTGTCAAGCGGCATTCGAACAGTTAAAGGCCGCCATGTGTTCCGCTCCTGTGCTCCAGGCCCCAGACTACAGCCGGGAGTTCGTCGTCCAGACGGACGCCTCCGACCAGGGCATTGGGGCGGTCCTGTCCCAAGTGAACACCGAAGGCCTCGATCAACCGGTGGCCTTCATCAGCCGGAGACTCCTACCCCGGGAACAACGCTGGAGCACCATAGAGAGGGAAGCCTTCGCTGTGGTATGGGCCCTCAAGAAGCTCCGGCCCTACCTTTTTGGCACCCACTTTCGGGTGCAGACTGACCACCGACCCCTGCAGTGGTTGATGCATATGCGGGGGGAAAACCCAAAATTGCTACGCTGGTCCATCTCCTTACAAGGTATGGACTTCACAGTCGAACACCGGCCTGGGTCCGACCACGCCAACGCCGATGGCCTGTCCCGGTTTTTCCGCCTCGACGAAGAGAGTCCCCAAGAGGATGGGTAACTCTCCCCGCCTTCAGCTGGGGGGGACGCATGTTGGACAGGCCACATGACGGGCCGCTCTCCCCCGGCTCGACCAGGCCCGAGCCCAGTCACGCAAGCACCACACACCACCATTGCACGCCCTACGTCCCCTCAGGGACCCCTGCCCTCGAACATGATAACCTCGTGGGTCCGATCCACTGCCGGCCCATGCACCCAGCCCGGGCCGCCATCTTGGACGCCTCGCCACGAGGCCGCCTGGCCCCCGATCGACCTCAACCCTGGGCCTAGCCCAGCCTCAGACAATCCGGCACCACCCTCCACCCAGGAGGTGAGCGGGCTACTTGGCAAGTCAATGGGAGAGAGAGGTGCCGATGGCTCTCCCCCCGCCCAGTGCCGCTCGCCCATCGCCTCCCCGGGCGCTGGCTCCACCCCCCTGCTGGGTGTCTGGACTCCCTCATCCCGGACCTCCCGACCTCCAAGTGCGAGGGTCCGGACATCAAAGCACGCCAGCCCTATAACTGGGACAGCTCCAGAGCAGGAAGTCAGTTGTATCTTGGAGTCGAGAGACGTAAGAGGAACTCATCCTGGACGGACTACTGGCGCTGCCGTAGCTCTGTCCTGTGCACCATCGTCCTGCCTGTTGGCGCTGCCACAGCCGTCGTAACCTTCATTCTTCACCGTCGTCCGGATCTGCTGGCGAGGCCGCGGACCGTTGTAACCATCATCTTCATCGGGACCTGCTTGGCTTCTCCACGGCCCGTCGACCATCCTTCATCCATCTCGGGACCTGCTTGGCTCCTCCACGGCCCGATCAGCAACCACGCCGAGCTCGAGGATTGAGAGCTATTTAACTCATTGGTAACTAAGACTGTCCCGCTACCCTTTCTCCTCAACCAGAGATCAGAACCGAGGGGACCCCTGAGTCCAGACCTCCTTGTATCATAGCGACGTAACCTAAGAATTGCATATAAAGTCTCGTTAACCTTCAATCTTGTGTGGTGTCCGTCTGTGGGGGGGAAGTTACTTACCTGTACAGTCGTTGGAGACGGCTCTCCCTGGAGACCTCTCCCCGTAATCTCGGCCGACCCTCCCGGTCCGTCTAACAATCTCCCCATCCCAAAAATGTGATGGTGAACTGTACATATCCTCATACAGAAATGGGAACATCCTTATCCAAGCCTCAGAATAGAACCTCGCCATTTTTGACTGCCATTTCCCCACCCTCTGTGCCTCCATGTCATCCACTACCAACAGCACTCTGTCTTCTCCCTGCATGAAACATATCCCCACACTCTCTCCTCTCCCTAATGAACTTTTCTCCCCTCATAACAACACCACCTACATCACTCCTGTACTCTTTCCCTCCCCCAACCACACAAAGCTATGACAATACCCCAAGAATTACCTTCTCCCCTCCAGAACTACCTCCCCCACTCAGTTAGACCTAACTACTGCACCGGAATTCCCATAGTCCTCGATCCACACCAGGCTAGATCATTCCATAACAACCTCCGTAGCTCACGTCGACCACCAATCTACCCCACTGTCAATCACTGATCCAACTGCTTCTCTACTGTTCCCCAAATTCACCCGTCTTGAACTCAAAATCTACACCATACTGGATTAAATCTGCTCCCTACGGAAAGGTATAACGTTTTGCTCCAACTCCTTGGATTTATCGACTTTCGCAAAGCTTTTGACAGCGTAAGCCGTCCAAAACTTTGGGAAAAACTCGCAAGATGGGGCATTCCGCAGTCGCTACTGAAAGCATTAATTGCCTTACACACTGACACCTGGGTTAAAGGGAGAGTTACATCAAGATGGTCCACCTCTAACAAAATCTATACCACCAGAGGTTTAAAACAAGGGTGCACCCTTGCACCAATGCTTTTCAATCTGTACCTCTCAGACCTCCCCGAATGGCTGTCACGTACTCGTGCTTTCCCTCCGGGAATAGAATCAAGAAAGATCCAAACTCTGCAATATGCGGATGACACCATTCTGCTAGATCAAACCCAGGTGGGCCTCCAAAGACTGTTTAATTCCCTCGCCCAGTACTGCAACATGAACCTGCTCGAAATAAATGTCACCAAAACTAAAGCAATGATAATATCCACCGGAAAAACCAAAAAGAACGAGTGGTTTATTGAAGGGAAGAGTCTGGAAACTGTCACTGCTTACAAGTACTTGGGCATGTGGATCGATCATAAAGGGAGATCCTCTGCGCACATAACCAAAATGCAGGCTGTTGCTCGAAGCCTAGAAGGGGCCTTCATAAAAACTAAAAGTACTTTGCACTCCCAGGGTTTAGTACCATTAATAAAACTGATTACCGCAAAACTACTCCCCACAATCTCCTTTGGCGCAATAATCTTCAAGGGTAAAATGAACATTTGGCTGGAGCACAATCGTCTTGCTATCGCAGGGTTTTCCGACTGCCTAATTCAACTGCTCATGCCCAAATCAGAAAATAATTCTTGCTATCCTCCCAGCGATGGATTATGAGTGCATGTTTCATTAGCTATTGTTTAAAAACTAAACAAGCCAGCCCTCATACCTTAAAGAGTTGCTTATGGTCAGTCTTCAGCAACCCAAAAACATTGTGGAATAAATATTTGATATCATGCCTCGAATCCCTCAAAGCAAAAGACATATGGCTATCCTCGCTGCCCATCGAGGCGAAAACAAAACTCTTAACCAAGCAAGCAAAAATTATTTCAAATGATCAACCAGCTCTTCCATGGTTCCTGGGCCTCCAAATTATACACCCCGAAAACCCTTCCGTCGTACCTTGCATCCTCTGTGAAAGTCCACAAAATGCCACTTCTGCAAACAGGACAAGGAAAATCTTATCCATATCCTGTGCATTTGCCGAAAACTCCGAGCCCAAAGAAACTTTTGGCTGCGCCCAATCTGGCTCCTACTAAATATCAGGACTTGCCAGGAAGCACTAGTCGCATGTATGAGGGGAGACTCACCGCAGTTGGCAGCTCGTTTTGTTAAGTTTATTACAGAAGTCAACTCCCCGAATCTTCCCTCTGTCGAAGCTTGAGTTCCCTTCCTCCCTGTGACATTCCTGCGCCCTTCTTAATTTAATTTGCAACCTCTCTGTTTTTAATTGATTTTTATATTGCCTTCTCTTTTTATACTTTTAATCCTTAAAGGTAATTCCTTGACTGTGTACTGTGCAACGATTTTAATTAATTGTGCAAATAAATTTTACTTACTTACTTACTTACTTTGCTCCAACTCACCTCTTAACACTACAATTATGGTGAACACTAATCTTGCCACATGCGTTGCCTCCTCACATCCTACCCCATGACCTACTATCCCCTATACTCCCTACCACCTCACACCTAAACAGACCACTACTGGAAATTCCCAGCTAGAAGCGGAATGTTGAGCAGTGCATATATCAATGCTCCCACTCAGCAAAAATACACCACTAGTAGAATGGCTCAGCTAGAAATAGAAATGCTGACAATCACGTCTGTCAATACTCCCACCCAACCTTGCTACCACAAGATTCTGGTCATCCTTGGATCCAGCAGGATCCCTTCCTCTAATCGCCTCCTAGACCACCTTCCAAACTGACTACCGATCAACTCAATCAATGTGAGTTGAGAACATCTCCAACGTTAAACTGCATGCTTTTAAACTGTCAAACCACAGTCAAGCATGCCATCAAAATAGCTAAAACCCTCCTTCTACATAATATTGGCATTTGCTTTATCACCGAAACCTGGATGAAAGATCATTCAAACCCTATTATCCATCTCCTCATTACACCAGGCTTCACAATATTTTCGCTGCGACCATAAGGAACATACCGGTGGTGGACTAGCTATCATACACAAAACCAAACTATGCCTAAAATCCTTCCACACAGTCAATTACTCCTTCTTCGAATATCTAGGTGTTAATCTCCCCTCCAAAGACTCCCAATTCCACATCATCTATCACCCTCCAGGTGAAAAGAACACTACTCCTTGAGGATTTAACTGAGCTAATAACACATAACTCTCTGAAGGACATCATAGACATTATACTAGGAAACATAAACCTTCACTTGAATGATGCAGAAGATACAACAGTTCAAACCTTATCCACTATCCTTGAAACAAAAGATCTCACCCAACACTGCAATAAACAGACCCACAACAAAGGCTCTACCGTTGACGCAATCATTTCCAACCCTAACACCTCCAGTCCATCCTTCCCACTGACTGGACCGACCACCACCTAATTCTATTCAATTTCAATGTCAACCAACATAAAGCTCCAGACCCAAACTAAACATCATAAACACTGGGCGAGAAATATCCACCAAATCCCTCAACCAGAATTAGAATCCCTAATCAATTCCCAAATTCTATCGCCTCCTGATTTTTCTTCCGCTGATGACCTTACCTCTCATTATAAAACTTAAACTTAAAACGGAAAAAGTCAAGAAGTGTTTCTGGATCAATAAAGTCATCCACAATGAGAGATGACAACTTAGGCTGACTGAAAGAACATGGAGGCAACAACCCTTGTTGACCCATCTCTCTCTCCTCCTAGCTGAACGCTTAAAATACAAACAAAACATGTCTACAGAGAGAAATCATCCTTCTTTCAAGCCCAAATTGACCACTCCAGAAATAGACCTAAAAACCTTTTAAAAATCATAAAGCAGCAGACCTCCTCTTTTCCTCACAAGCCAACTGATGACTCTGTTAAGTGATGTGAATAGTTCGCCAACTTCTGCTCTGAAAAAATAACTAGCATTGAACTCTCACTGGACCCACCCCCCACTTCCTCCAACTGCATCAAAGATCCCCCATCTACTAAAGATGGCCTCCTCACTGCCACACTCCAAGCCAATGACAGTCCTCGCAAACTCACCTCCTCATTGAAACAGGCACCAACCTCAACCTTATACAACTAAAAAGCAATGCATTCTGGACCAAATTTTATAATGTCTCGGAAGAAGAAGCCACCGAAATATTTGAATGTATTAAGCCAACTTCACATCTCTTTGACCCTCTCCCCTCCCCACTCATCAAAACTCTCAGGCACATCATCTCCCCTACATGGTCCAAAATCATTAACTCCTCCCTTTCCAGTCACTCTATGCCAACCTCCCTTAAACTTAGACAAGTCACCCACTTCATCAAAAAAATAGACGCCGACCCGAATGACATTAACAATTACAGACCAATAACTAACCTCCCTCTCCTTGTCAAAACCATGAAAAATATGAGTCCTCTCACTACTTAACAGTCACATTGGAAAATTCAACCTGCACACTACCTTTCAATGTGGGAAGAGCATGGTCAGAAACGTAGACGCCAGACTTACCGGGAGCACTCGCCGCGAGAAATTTTGTATCTCTCAGGAGACTTTTGATTACCGATCATTGACCTTGGAACAATATTTGAAAATGTATTTAACAAGGTTAGAGAGTTAAGGGATTTTATCCACTGCGGTGGATGGAAGGGTACTCCCAATCCCCTGGATAGGTAACTATATAACAATATGAAGGAGTACCACCAAAGACAAGGCTAGATAGCCAATATTGGTGGAATGAGACACTAGTGTAAAAGAAGAAGTCCTCCTTTGTTTTTAAGGAACCCCTCACTCACCGACCTGGTCGGTGACATGCTTCATCATCGGGGCCACCTTGACAGCCGAGTGCCGCCAAGGTGTGCTGCGACACCTGGAATACAGTGGAGCGGGTATGTGAGTGATGAATGTGAAAAAAGAAAAAAGTCAGGGAGTTAAAAATTGTCCTGGTATGACTTATCCAAATATTATTTATTCTAAGGCTACTGGACAATATTAAAAACAGTGTTGATACAGTAAAGGCTTTAATAGGACCTAGTGTATCTGTGGTTTGTGTTAGGTCTACATGTTTCAAACCAAATGGGAGTTACCGGTTTTTCTTCAGGACCAAAATGATGCAAAAGGAGTTGGGTGGTCAGGGTACACTAACACCCTGCCATACCTGCAACACTTTCAGGACCCTAAGTAGCAAAATAGCTAAATGGGTAAATATAACTGTAACCCAAATGTGGTTACAAAAAATGTAAAAACTCCACAATGGAGAAATGTTTGCTGCACGGGGATTGAGAGGAAGCTACAGAGTTTCAAAACGTATTAGTTTCTCTGGTCGGTAAAAGGCTGATAACCTACTTCGCTCCCTCCGTGCACAAATGTCTTGACAACCTTACTGCACGAAACTGCAAACTTTCTATCTCTAACTCCATTAAGCCTCTTGGGATTACACTAGACAAAAACCTGAACATGAAACACCACATCAATGCCTCAACACAAAGTGCCTTCTTCTCACTGAAACTCCAAAAAAATCAAACCATTCATCCCCCTGGAACACTTAAAGACTGTAGTGTAATCCCCAGTCCTCTCCAAGGTAGACTACGGTAATGCAACAATCACCTTATATCTATTAGAGCCACACTCATTGCAGTGGCTAGACTGCTCTTGGGGAGAGATGCTGTGATGACTTTACTCCCACTCTCACACAAACTCACTTGGCTACTAATTGAAGCGAGAAGTAAATTCAAAACAGCCTGCTTAATCCATAAAGGTCTCAACACTGAAAAACTATCTACCTCGCAAATAAAATCAAAAGCTTACTGAAAGAGACCTTTGTGAAGCTTAAACACCTTACTCTTAATAGCACCCAAATTCAAGAAAGAAAAATCCCTCACTCGCTTATTCTTTGGGAATGCGCCTGGAATTTGAAATGCCCTGCTACTGGATCTTCTACCATTCAATCTTTCCTACACTTCAAGAAAATCCTCAAACTACTTCTTCTCAACAAATACCTAACCCCTACCTCCTAAAACATCAATGTCCTTAAATACAAGTCTTCCCCAACTCCCACCAAGCTTGAACATCGCTACCTCTGGATAGAATTGTGCATTTAACCCTCTTGCCCGTGTATGAAACAACCAATGCTACCTCTTAACTATTTCATACTTCCACTATTCCACCTACTGTATAGTTGTATATTGTACACTGCATCATATTTTTACCCTGTATTCTCACTTCTAAATCTAATGTGCAAACTCTGTAAAGCGGTCTGATACCTTCAGGTGAAGTTCACGCTATATAAAACTCTAAAAGAAATAAAATTAATTAATCTCAATGCAACTGTAGCCTATCCCTGGAGATCCAGGTCTGGTGTCTCACCAGATTCAAAGAGGTATCCAGGATATCCAAAACACACAGTGACTAGAAGCCAGGATTAACCATGTGGGCAATTACACATAGTAATAATTCCTGAAATACGGCTCAGTAGATTGTACTACTGAATGTCGACTTCCAGAATATTGTGGTACAAGAATATCGAGGACAGAATATCGAGGGATAAAATATCGAAATGTAAGTGCATATAGGGAAGCATATACATATTATTCCTATCTCCAAATCTACGTACTTTTTAATTTGATTTTCCCCACTAGAAACTGAGTCCCAATGAACAAATTGGTGGCCGCAACTTTTCTATCAGGTTGTGGCTATCCAATCAGAGCATTGTTGTTGGCGTGTGGATGAGCAAATTCACAGAGGATCTGAGGAGGATCCATGGAGGATCCATGGAAGATTTGCGCCTCTAGACAAACAAATTTGTTTGTTGTTTCATATCTCTAAAACTAACTTATTTAAGCCAAATTACAAAAGCATGGACCAGTAACTAGCTTTCGGACAAATTTGGTGTTAATTCCGTCTAGCAGTTTGGGCTGTAGTTGTGTTCAAAATCACTACAGGAATTAGCACACGGAAAATGCGCTTTTGGACTCCCTACGCCCTTTTTCTCAGCCCGCTTGATGGATCACCCTGAAACTTTTAGCATTGCAGCTAAACTGAGTGTCATATTAGTTTTGAAAATGTCATTAAGATTTATCAAACTGCGCCAAAGACATTGGCAAAACAAAAAACGCTCTTCCTATGGAAACTAGGTCCTAACTATAACTACCTACTGGCAATTGCCAGTAGGTGATATATATGTGTATTGTCAAGGTGCATCTATGTGGAGTTAGCAATGGGAAATTTAGACTAACTTACCTGTCAAGATTTTAGTTTCAATATTTTGTCCTCAATATTGTGTGCCTTCGATATTCTGGTGTCAATATTCAGGGTGCAGACTGGTTCAGTTGTGCAAGCAGTACACATTACATGGGGCTGCAAGATGACTGAATCTTAAACATGACACCCTACTCATTGTGTTAACTCATGGGGAGAGAGCTAGAACAGTACCCCAACTGATTACTCTGGTGGTATCATTTAAGTGCATACAATTCAACATTCTGCACCAAAATTGTTTGACCCTGTCATGGGGATTGGGCCTTGCATTTACACTCTGTTAATTTAGCATGAGCGTATTAGAAGTTTAAACGCTTGTGAATGTATCTATGACCCTAATTAGATATTCCCGATGTATGCCCTTGTGTGGTTATAATAAATCATATCCCTATAAAGGCATAAGAATCATATCCATATTAAGTCATAGCCAATACAGTCCAAATACGGCAAGGCTACTCCCATGGACTCCTAGAAAGTACAACGCATTGTTAAACAAACCAAGCCTCCAGCAGCCCGGGAATTTCCCCTGCTTCTGTTTTGATTTGTCCTAGAACTCCTGAAAGTCCTGAAAGAACTCTCACCCTTGGCACACATATGGGGGCTGAACTATATTCAGCTGGAAATTTTTGTTGATTACTTTCACTCCAAACTTTACATTGTTTTAAACAAAGTTCACTTGATTCTTTTCTTCTTCGTATGTTTTTATTCACATATTTTGAACCATCTTCTAACACTTTTGTATAATTCCAATGCATTTCGGTGCCCCAGGCACCTTCATCAGGGAAAATCTGAAATGTGCACATAAACATACTTAATAGCGCAAACTCTATCCTTCCCAATTCATCCTTATGCGCACGTGTTAATGTACAAGGTAAGTGTAACGACTACTCTAAATGTTAAACACACAGTTTGTTTAAACCATCCTATTGATCTGAGGTTCTATCGAGTTTAATCAAAACAATCACAAGTAAACCTCTACATAAACGCTTTATCGCTTGACTGCTAACTGGATGTTTGTAGCTAACGCGCTCTGCTTGAATGCAATTAATCTTACCTCACGTGCAGTTCTAACGCGACCTCCTCACTCCTCGCTGTGTTCGTGCGGTCCGTGTTACAACGCCGGTATAAGACGGGTATTTCACGCAATGCGTGTTACGCGCATGGGTGTTGGCTATTACGCTCTTTTTTTATGTGTCTAACTTTATTGACTATTGAGTGCCTGTACAAGGATGTGAATAACGCTGTGCGTGCTCCTGCCGGTATCCATGCCAAAAATAGGAATAATTTCATAGGTGAAAGTTTTGGATATAAGACTATCTTAAGACCTACCTGTATCACCGTTAACATTCTGGATGTTTAAACAGTTACAAATAACAAAGAAATTCTGTACGATCATTGAGTCCATTCGGTTTGAGGCTGTTAAGATGGTAGATCCAGAAGTTCTCTCGTTTGAGTAGGTTCTTTTTGTTATGGGGACACTCGACTTTAGGAATTAATTCCAGGACACATGCCCACAGTTGATTTATATGATGTCTTTTTTCCAGGAAGTGTGTAGCCACTGTGGATTTAAGCATGCCTGTTGGTTGGTTGTTGAAGCTGTTATGTATGTCCGCGATCTTGTTGTGGAAGTATGAAGCCAAGGAGTTGCAGAGGTCTTGCGATGGGGTGATGTCGTTGTTTCCTGCGCTGGGGTTGGAAAGCTCTTTCACGATGTTGAAGAGTTCCTTGCAGTTGTGTGCGTTGTTGTCCAACCTGTCCTTGAATGCTGTTTTCTTGGCGGCGCGGATCAGCTGGTGGTGTTTCCGGGTGGCCAGCTTGAAGGAGGTCCTGTTGTCCGGTGTCGGTTCCCTTCTCCAGACTTTCTCGAGGGCTCGGCAGTTCTTCTTGGAGCTCTTGAGTTCGTCGGTGAGTTCGTCCTTTTACTGCACGCACTTTACTTTATGGCAAGTATTGCAATTGTGGCAATTCATTTCTTTCGCATGAGAAAGAAGACTGCTCATTAAATAACCCTTTTATTGAAAACGCCCGTCTCTCTATTTCTCTGCATTTCTGGTAAAACGAAGCATGCACGATTGACTGAGTAAAATAGCTATCTATTGTTTCCGCGACTTTAGAGATATATTCCTTATTGCAGGGGGAACAAAGTTGTCATGTGATGTGGTTGTCAGAAGCTAATCCCTTCTTGTCTATTCAGGAAAGCTAAACGCTTTCTTGTTTACTCGAGAAAGTTTCTAGTGACCTCTGAGCTAGCTGGCACACACAATTAAGTCTAGCATATTCAATAGAAACCTAGTCGACCTCAGTCCTACGTCTAAGCTATTGTTTATGTTATTCCAATGTGCAGAGCCTATTGGGAATATAGGAACTACACTACATGGCACCCAAAGTTTGGTAAGGCGTGAATTTAAAGCTGGATACTAGAGTAACTCGGTTGTGCTTTTCACACAGACCCCTTTTCCCGTAAAAACTCCAATAGATGTCTGGAGTGGGTAAAAGGCTAATATCTGCCAAAACTTAGTAGGAAGAGATTCCTATGTATTAGTTTTTGGTTTAGTCAACGTTGAAGAATACAGTGTTTCAAAATATTGTGCACCTAATCTTTGTTTCCTTGAAACTTGTTCTGCAAACTTTCTGTCAGCAAAATGTCAGAGAGTGACGGCGAAAGGGAGAGAGCTAGACTAGCAGCTCAACTTTTGACGGAAGACACAAGTCTCCAACAAGATGAACTGGGTGCAAAACTCATCCTGGTAAATGTAAGGAAAACCTTAACTATAAAACTAATAGAAAACAGAGTATCATCAAGAGGTGGTACAGTAATATTTGTTGTCGAGGCACAAGAATATCGGCAGACAGAGGTATTCTATTCATGGATACATTTTCCAGCAGCAAATGCTGTAACACACGAGTTCCACTACTACAAAGTAGGGGAACCTCCAGCGGAATACACTCCTTTCGAGGAAATTAAAATTCCAATAACTTACCAAGATCATGAGCTCTGGTTCAATGGCGCCTTAAAACATCAAAATCACATTACCAGGCTCGGTCCACTAGGTAGACCAGGAGCCACATGGCCGGTTCTAGCCAGCTATACACCACATCCTGACATTGAAAAAATGTCTAGCGAAGAACTTTTAGTTCGAATAAAAGAATTAACAAATGCATATAGGCAATTAGTTCAATTGACAATTGACTGTACAACCTACCGCCAAAAACTAAAAGAAACAGATATAGCAGACCAACCTTTTGAACTTGCCAGAATATTTGAAAAATCCTATGAGGAATTAGGTAGAGACAGTTTGGGTGGTAAACCACTAAAACCACAACTAACTGAAAATCCTGAAAATACTTTCTTTAAAAATAATCTCAATTCTCAAAAGAAGAAGTGGGAGGGTAATAAGCAAACAAATCCCAGAGAAAAACATTTTCACACCAGAGGAAGGTCTCCCGGATGAAGAGAGAGATCTCCAGAAGGGGGGAGCAAGTCTCCACAATGGGATCCCTCTGAAAAAAGATCTAACCTTAGAAATAGGGATAATTTGAGAAAACCTGACAGATATCAAGATATTGATACACGTCCCTCTCGATCTTTTCAGACTTCTTCACAGAAATCGGAAAAAAGAGGACGGTCAGAACATAAATAAGAGTGCGTCAAGTCCAAAGACAAAGAAGCTGCTCATCAAAGTAAAAAATTAAAATTTCCCAAAAAGAAGGTAGCCAGTATTAAAATAAAACATGCCGAGAATGCTGAGGACACAACTCAAGAATGGAGAGTGGGCCCAAACAATGCTAGACAGCGCAGCAGAAGTGACAATAGCTCACAAGATCCTGATGAATCTTCTGGAGACACTGGACACAAATGAATACATTCAAGTGGAAACTGCATACACCAGAGTTAGCGTGCCCCATTAACTATATGAAATAACATTACGTATAGAGGGAGATAAAACTAGGAAAATAAAAGGTCTCTTCTGGGAAAACCTAAAGGCTATGATATCCTTCTAGCAGAAAAAGACTGGCCACCAGAGTTTGTCAAGGAGTGCCCACATGGCGAAGAAATGATTATGCCTGCCTTCTCAAATCACATTCCAATACATAAAAAATACACATATGCAAGAAAATGGGCAGTGGCCCAAGCTCCTGCATTATATAAAAATCATGTAGAATGGGATGAGGATACCTCGACAATACTTGATTTTAACCCCCTTTTTTTGCTATCTTATATCTTTGTTTTGAGCAATGCTCCAAACACCACAGGGGTTCTTTCTCAACTCTCCCTCATCCATAGTGTAGATTTTTCTGCACCTATAGCCAATCCCTGCAGCCAATCAGCCTCTGGGGTCATTGTAAGGGTGTCTTTTTCAAACAACTGGGTTCATTTAAATGTGAAGAAATTAGAGAGATTATGCTGGGCACAATAACAAAATGTATTGATCATGTCCATATTTTATTCTTTACATAATAGAGCGGGCCTCATATTCCCAGCGGTTGCCGGGCGAGGTGAGGCTATCTCCTACATAATGCTGGGTGAGTAATACATTTCATAATCTATTTAAATCGAAAAGATTGATTAGAACAGCAGTTAAATATACTTCTGTCTAGCGAAGTGGATTTCTTCTTCGTTTGTGTGTTTTCTGTACTGTTTCTTTATGATCACGGGGACACTTGCAAGCAACCATATTATGTATTTGTGCATTTTTTTCTTTTTCCTTTTTAGGAAAGGACAACATATTCATTATCACCAGAATACATTGGGGATCCGAATTCCTGGTAGGATGAAATTAACTTTATTAAATGCACAGTCACACACCTTTTTTTCACTATTGCAGTAGCTTTTCCATCTTTTTGGTCCTAAAGGCTATGATATCCTTCTAGCAGAAAAAGACTGGCCACCAGAGTTTCTCAAGGAGTGCCCACATGGCGAAGAAATCATTATGCCTGCCTTCTCAAATCACATTCCAATACATAAAAAATACACATATGCAAGAAAATGGGCAGTGGCCCAAGCTCCTGCATTATATAAAAATCATGTAGAATGGGATGAGGATACCTCGACAATACTTGATTTTAACCCCCCTTTTTTTGCTATCTTATATCTTTGTTTTGAGCAATGCTCCAAACACCACAGGGGTTCTTTCTCAACTCTCCCTCATCCATAGTGTAGATTTTTCTGCACCTATAGCCAATCCCTGCAGCCAATCAGCCTCTGGGGTCATTGTAAGGGTGTCTTTTTCAAACAACTGGGTTCATTTAAATGTGAAGAAATTAGAGAGATTATGCTGGGCACAATAACAAAATGTATTGATCATGTCCATATTTTATTCTTTACATAATAGAGCGGGCCTCATATTCCCGAGCGGTTGCCGGGCGAGGTGAGGCTATCTCCCACATAATGCTGGGTGAGTAATGCATTTCATAATTTATTTAAATCGAAAAGATTGATTAGAACAGCAGTTAAATATACTTCTGTCTAGCGAAGTGGATTTCCTCTTCGTTTGTGTGTTTTCTGTACTGTTTCTTTATGATCACGGGGACACTTGCAAGCAACCATATTATGTATTTGTGCATTTTTTTCTTTTTCCTTTTTAGGAAAGGACAACATTATCACCAGAATACATTGGGGATCCGAATTCCTGGTAGGATGAAATTAACTTTATTAAATGCACAGTCACACACCTTTTTTTCACTATTGCAGTAGCTTTTCCATCTTTTTGGTCCTGAAGAAAGCCGGACAGCAGTTTCCGTTTGGCTGAAACATGTTGACCTTCCTGCACAGTGCCATTGTGTAGTTATAATTTCAGACTACCAGGCGTTATTTTAATCTTGACACTAGGACAATCCTGATTAAACTTTATTTTTTGCCCTAGTAGCCATTTTTCACAGCACTGCACCTCATCAGCACTACTTGAGAAACACCTTGGCTAGAGCTTACCTTTGATGTCCATCTCAGCACCATCAACTGATGGATTGGGCGAGGTTTGGATTCACCATCTAAATCCCACATGATGATGCTACGCCATAAGGGTGGGCTGATGGGAGTTTCTCAGCCTGGTGTTACCTCTCCTGGTTGCTGTATGATTCCTAGTTTTCTTTAGTACCCAGTACAGTACACACAGTTTTCTTATCTCTAGACCGGACATCTCTTCTTCTTTTGTTGCTATCCTGGGATGAGGATTCTCCTCGCCATAAAATCCAGTTAAAAAATCAACCAACTACTCAGAGGCAGTATCCTGTTAAACAAGAAGCTAAAAAACAAGTCAGGGAGATCTTAGATCAACTTGAATATCAGGGGGTGATTGAAACATGCACCTCACAAATGAACAATCCTTTGTTTCCTGTCTCCAAGCCAGACGATTCATATCGTCTAGTTTTGGACTACAGACACCTAAACTCTTGTAGTAAAACGTTTGCAGTGCAAAACTCACACAGTGCAGCACTAATGAATAATATCGTGCGCAAAAAATATAAAACAACATTAGATATTTCAAATGGTTTTTCTGTCAAAACATTGCACCAGAAAGCAGGTATTTGACCGCTTTCTCCAGCATGGGGGCCCAAAAGCAATTTTGTCGTCTCCCACAAGGATTCAAGAACAGCCCAGGATTATTTTCAGCTTGGGTAACAGAGTTACTACAAATATATGATGATGATGATGATGATGAGGCATTATCTTATGTCGATGACATCTATCTTACAGACAATGACCTGGAGACACACTTGAAAAGAGTGAACACCATCATACTTGGGTTCGCATCTGAAGGGTATAAATTTAACTTTAAAAAGTCACAAATTGGGGCATGGCCAAGATGGCGGTGAGAGCAAACGTGTAACTTCCCTGCTCCCGCCGACGGCCGTTTCTCAGCACCGATTCTGGTGCTCCGGAGTCCTCTGTGCTGGACCCGTGGGCTGCTGGGACTGTGGACAGAGTGGAACGGGGCCCGAGATCGCGCCGAGAGAGGGAATCGCACCCGCCCGGCTGCCTGGCGCTCGAGTGCTGCGGGACGCCCATCCCCCACCGAGCCAGAAGCGAGGCCCGACCCGAGCTCGTGAGGAGGGCCGCGCTGCAGATCCCGGAGCCCCGGGCGCTGTGAGTGCAGGGCTGCTGCTGGTGTACCCCGGGTGAGTCCGGTTGTGTGCTGCACCGGCGCCGTGGGCGCTGCGGGAGAAGAGCACGGCAAAGTGCGCGGCAAAGTGGAGAAGTGTGGCTCAATGGTTAGAGCGGCAGACCTTGATGCAGAACGCTGGCCAGGGACCAGGGTTCGATTCCCGCATCGGCGGGATCGGGCTTAAATTCCTCTGACCGGATATTCTCGCCTCAGTGCCGAATCTAAGCATGGGCCCCACGCTGCAACTCTGGGCAATAGCTTGCTTAGTCTCCACAACGGCCCCCGATGCACAAGGGATGCCTGGTTTCACCATGGGATGCCCAGGAGTGGACACCCCACAAGGAAAAGCCAGGAGGGGTTCCCTTGTGGTAGGAGTACAAGCGCCGGGATACTTACGGGTGACTGTTCGCGCTATACAAATACAACACATTTACATTTACATTTACACAAAGTCCCGGGGCATCGGAGGCCCGGAGGAACGGCGGAGCTGCGGTGCCGCGAGGGGAGTCCAGGGAGCCGGAGTAACGGCCGGAGGTGCGGCGAAGGCGGCCTGTGACACGGCCGGTGAGAGGTGGCCTGCGCTTGGGGCAGAGAAGTGCTTCAGCGGCGAAGGGGGCGCCCTTCACAGATGGGCCTACACAGGAGAG
Source organism: Lissotriton vulgaris (assembly GCF_964263255.1). NCBI lineage: Eukaryota > Metazoa > Chordata > Amphibia > Caudata > Salamandridae > Lissotriton > Lissotriton vulgaris. The sequence continues at coordinate 98,863 of NW_028248018.1, forward strand.
CTGAGGCGGACCGGGGGTGACGCATAAGGCCTTGGCCACATCGGGCAGGCGAAGGAGGTGAGGCCCCGAGGTGTGTCCCGGCGCAGCGAGGCGCCATTGGGTGGCTTTGCCTGACATCTAGGGTCACGGGTGCAGTGAGGCCAGTGTCGGAAGTCCATTGAACCGAGAGCCAGGGCAAGTGAGGAGGCCCACCAGCCTGAGAGCTGGGAAAAGGTTTGGAGGACACCGCAGGGGCCGTAGGCGACGGTGGCGAGAGCGCCCAGAGGAGTGTGTGGCCCTCTTGGAGGTGTGTGGAGGCGACCGGTTGCCCCAGAGTTTGCGAGGCCGGGTACGGAGGGACGACGAGCGGGTGCTGGCAGTGTGCAGGGAAGACGACCGCGCCGGACGTGGCGGGTTGGCAGCGCACATACTGCGACAGATCAGAATCGCCCTGCAGGTGCGGCAGGGAAAGAGGCTAGGCCTACAGTCCGAGGGGTCATAAGATGTCGGCTAGCAGGGGAAACCACGGCAAGACAGTGAAAGACCTATTTGCGAAAACACAGGCCCCCCCACAAAAGGACACTGTGGTCCCGGGCCCGAAAAAAATGGAGCAGAGCACAGACAACGGGTCAGAGCCCATCACAAAGGTGTTTTTGGATTCCCTCTTTACTTCCCTACGGGATGACATCCAAACCTTCAAAACAGAATTTACCAGCGAAATTAAAGAAGTCCGGCGTGAGTTGGATGGTCTAGGAGAAAGGGTGGCGGACCTTGAGACCAAAAGCGACAATAAGGACACTGAACTGGCGGCTCTACAGCAAGAAATCATCCGCCTGCATGACCAGCAGGTGGATTTTCAGCTCCACATGGAAGATTTGGAGAATCGCTCGAGACGACACAACATCCGTATTCGCCATGTCCGAGGCTACCCAGGACACGTTTCGCTATGCCAGGGAGTTCTTCAATCATGTGCTGGGGCGCCCATTGGACTCGACCCTCCTGCTCGACAGGGCACACAGAACGGGACCTCCCAGAGCATCGACGGTGCCCCCCAGATATACTGGTGTGTGTCCAGGACTTTCACACCAAGGAGGAGATACTGCAGAAGGCGCGACAGAAGCACCCGCTCCAGTGCCATTTGCAATTCATGTGTCGACCAACTGCTTTTCCTGACGATACTACTAAGGTAGCGTTTGTGATTTCATATCTTTCGGGTACAGCAGCTAGTTGGGCGGTCCCCTTGGTCGAAAACAATGACGCTGTGTTAAGTAGTTTTCCGGCCTTCAAGCTCCAGATGCATAGTCTGTTTGCTAAGCATGCGTTCATGCAGGCAAGCGATGTTGAATTGTTAAAGCTACGGCAGGGTAAGCAGGATCTTCTGGGTTATGTGGCTACCTTTAATCACTTAGTAGCAGAAACATAATGGCCCATGGCAAAGAGAACCTCTTTATTTTATCAGGGCTTGTGCGAGGACTTGAAAGATATTGTCTCACAGGTTGTAGACCCCCCCGAAGATTGTGTTGAGTTCATCAATTTGGTTGTAAAACTCAACCATCGAATGAGTGAAAGAAAAGGGGAAAAGATCAGGTTTCAACCTCCAAAGACAACTGTAACCAAGAGAGAAATAAGTGAGAATGGGGGTGTGAAGACCGATCCCGAACCTATGCCATTGGGTGGGGTGCGGGGTCCCTTATCCAAGGAGGAAAAGGAGCGGAGGCGGTTGTTGCAGTTGTGTTTGTATTGTGGGAGGGGTGGACACTTCGCTTGAGAGTGTCCAGTGAAACCGTCCCGGATACCGGTGAATAAGGCTGTGGCTTTCGTGGGAAGGGGGTGTGAGAGGCCTCCTGTCCTTGAGAGTGAATATTGTAATCCATATGATGTGCAAGGGGCAGTTCAAAAGGTCCTGCATCATTTCACGGTGTCGGCTTGCTTCGCTTATTCATCTACTGGTAGAGCTTCCTTGTCGGTGTTGTTAGATTGTGGGGCCACAGGGAACTTTATGGATATCGGGTTGGCCGAGAAGTTGATAGTTCCGTGCGTGATGAAAAGACAACCTGAACCTGTGAGGGCTATTGATGGCACGGAGCTAACCTCTGGGTCGATTGTTCGACAAACCGAACCTCTGTTGATGACATTTGATAATGGGCATTCTGAGACAGTCTGTTTCGATCTGATAGCCGCACCGGCTTTTGAGGTGGTACTCGGGGTGCCCTGGTTACAGGCCCATAATCCCAGAATCGATTGGGCGCGGAGGTTGGTCATGCTCGATTCGGAGTATTGCCTTCTTCACTGTTATTGTGAGGCGACTGATTGGGTGTCTCCGTTGTCTTGTGCAGCGAGTGGTTGCGTTCAGAACAGTTTGCCTCCTTCGTTTGTGGCATACAAGGAGGTGTTTGATAAGGATCAGGCGTGTGTTTTGCCACCACACAGGGCTTTTGATTGCCGTATTGATCTGGTTCCGGGGGCCATATTGCCCTGTAGTAGGGTTTATGGGTTGTCGGAACCGGAGGAGAAACATCTACGGCAATATTTGGATGAGATGTTAAAGAATGGGTTTATCCGACCTTCTTCTTCGCCTGTATCATCCTCCATATTTTTTATACCAAAGAAGGAGGGTGATCTTCATGCTTGCGTGGACTACAGAGCGTTGAATAAAGACACAATAAAGAACAAGTACCCATTACCTCTAATACCGGTGTTGTTAGATCAGCTGCGACATGCCAAGGTGTTCACAAAGCTTGACTTAAGAGGTGTTTACCATCTCGTTCGCATCCGAGAGGGCGACAAATGGAAAACGTACCAAGTTTGGTTTGTTTGAGTATTGTGTTATGCCTTTTGGTTTGTGTAACACCCCTGCCGCTTTTCAGTTTTTCATTAATGAGGTTTTGCGTGAGTTTTTGGATATCAGTGTGATTGTTTACATTGATGACATTTTGTTTTTTTCCCAGTCCTTTGAGGAACATGATGCTCATGTTTCGCAGGTTTTGTCTAAGTTGTTGGAACACCGTTTATATGTCAAACTGGATAAATGCAATTTTTTTTTTTTTTTTTTTTTTTTTCCGACAGCCAGCATAAAACAAGATCATCAAGGAAACCCACATATCGAATCTCTCCCGCTTGTTGTGAAGTGTATAACTGCGTGTAGTGTTGCACAAAAGTCTCCTGAATCTCCTTCGTGTTACGACAACGCTTACCGTCTGGCAAGACCAATTCCAACACATCTGTGCTGAATCGTTGGTGTCTCATGAGCGCAGCAAGTACCTTCCCCGGTCTCTCACCCTCACAGTACCTCCTCGCAGTCCAGTATTTCACTCTGTGCTTAACCTCCCTGGCCGCCTCTTCCTCATACTCAGACAGTTTGTCCCTAAACTGATGCCTAAGTTCCGGGTCAGGGCTAATCCGCATTCTATTTTCTAAAATCTTTAAATCAGCCTCCAAACCTGAGAGAGTACGAACAATAGTCTTGAGCACCCCACAACTCTTGGATATTGTGACACCCCGGATCGTTACCTTAAACGCCTCCCATATCATTTCCACACTGTCTACTGATCCCCTATTCCTGGGGAAAAACGCCTCAATTTCCTCTCCAAGCTCTGCCTTGAATATGGGATCTAACAGGGCGGAAGGGAACAGCCTCCATGGTGGTCGCGGTCTATGAAGCCCTGGTACCGCTAGCGTGACCTTAACCGGGCAATGATCTGAGTATGTCCTGGGGAGATGTTCCACCTCATGTATCCCAACAACAAGCCCCCTTGACAGAAACACATAGTCCAATCGCGCCCAGGTACGAGCGTGCGCCGTGAAGTGCGTACCCTCCGTACCGCCCGGTTGAGCATACCTCCAGCTATCCACCAGGCCCGCCTCCTCCACCATGCCCTGCAACACATCTCTAGCCTGCACATTGTATTGAGGGCTCCCATAAGACCTGTCCTCCACTGCCCGCATCGCTAAGTTGAAGTCACCACCCCAAACAATATGCGTGGCCTCCACAGCCATAACATGACCCCAGAGTGTAAGAAAAAAAGCAGGAGTATCAACATTCGGCGCGTAACAGTTCACAAATAGCACAGTATCCTACCCAAGCCTCCCCCACAATAGCACATATCTCCCATCCGGGTCCACTCGCTCCCCCAACTCCTGGAAAGAAAGTGTTTTCTTAATCAGTACAACAGCGCCACGTGCATATGATGAGTACAATGAAAATTTCCTCACTGCAGCCCACTGCCTCCCAAATGTAGGATCAGTCGCCTGACGCAGATGTGTTTCTTGCAGTAAAGCAATCTGTATTGAATGTCTATCTAAATACTGCAGCACATTCCTACATTTCCTGGCATTATTAAGCCCACGTACATTCCAGGACAATATCGATATCCTATCTAACGTGTCTCATGGTCAATGAGCACTGTGACATATTCAACCATTTGATAGCATCGCTTCCCCAACGTAGAGCAACCGACCGCAATACTTGTATATACTCCCACCCACACCAGATCCACACCACACCCATCTCCGTCCTCTTCCATCCCCAGAACCAGACCCCCCCTCCCAGCCCCAACCAACAACTCACGTGTAGCAGACACGTGTTCAGCACCAGTAACAATACAAACTCAACATATAGCACCCAAAAAGCATTGGCATTGCTGACATCAGTAGAACATCTATTTCACCCCCCTCCTCCCTCACGGCAACACCAATATTGAGCAAAAGGCATAGGAACACCCCTAGGCACGGCCAGATAGGCAAGACCCAGTACGGTCCCGAAATAACCAAGATTTTGATCCAAAAAGGTATCCATAGCGATAGCACAGTCGCAAACATCGACACACCAACTCTCAGGTCCAGGTAGCCAACACACTGCAGAAGTAGTGCCTCCTCCCCCCTCCCACCTGACCAACCCCAACCTGTCAGGACCGCAACCCCCCCCACCCATCCCACCACCCACCCAACAAAACATTTGCATAAAAAACCTCAAGAACAGTGGGGTATTCCCTCCGGGGTGTACTCCAGAGGTGCACAAGGCCACCCCCTCACGCCACGCCATAATCCCCCTCGTAAGTCGTGTGTACGGCCTAGGCGTAGGAGGGGGTGGGTGCCTGGAGCATATTACCATCGTCGGCCAACATTCCTACAATGACCCTCAGCAGCACCCAGTCGATGCAGTTCGTTCTGCCTCACAGTAAGTCCCAGCAGTACAGGGCCAGGAGACACATAGTCAATGGAAGCGGCCACCGCAGAACCAGTCCAAAGAGTATAAAGCAGCCACAGCGCAAGAAGTAGGTAGGATCAAGCATCTTCGTCTGCTGAATGGAACCCCTCCTGTCCATCCTCATCTCGCCGCCCGCCCGCAGCACGCTCCCGTCTGAGGCGCTTCACAAAATCCTCCGCCTGTTGTGGATTCGTAAAAAAAATTTGTTTCGCCTGATGTGTCACTCTCAGCTTTGCGGGATATAGCAGAGCATAATCCACCTGCATCTCTCTAAATTTCTTCTTAACTGCAAGAAATTTGCACCGCTGCTCCTGCACCACCGGCGTGAAGTCCGGGTATATGGTGAAGTCGACCCCGTCATAGGAGAGCGTACGGGCAGTGCGGGCTGCCCTAAGAGCCGCGTCCCGGTCCCGATAGTTCAGGAGGCGCGCAATGATAGGGCGAAGAGGGGTACCCGTGGCTGGTCTCGGTCCAAGGGAACGGTGCACTCGCTCCACAATGAATTGCGCAGAGAACGCCTCCTCACCAATCGCACCAATTAGGAGTCTCTACACATACGTCTCCATCTTCCCCACATTTGTCGTCTCCGGTACGCCCACCACGCGTATATTGTTACGCCGACTTCTGACCTCCAACTCCTCATTCTTTGCAGCTATCACCCGCAGGATATTTTCCATTCTCGCCAGTTGTGTCGTGTGTGTGGCCGCAGTATCATCATGGTCTGAGATGCGCTGCTCCGCCGTAGTGATGCGCTCCTCATGCACGTCCAATTTTTGCACCACTGCATCCATCTGCGAGGATAATTTATCCACTTTGTCCACTATAGTGGCAAACCCCTGCCTCATTTCTTGCATCATCTGTTGAAAGTCCGGGGCAATAGGCTGCGGAGCAGTGTCAGTGATAGGCGGGCGGGATCTAGAGCTCCCGGATTTCTGTGCAAGACATGCACCCCTCCTGGCCGCCATTGAATCAAAGGACAGTTTAGGCTGTTTATTGTCCGGCTTCCCCATGGTACCACGCCTGCAGTCTGTCGTAGCACCCATTGGAGGCAATAAAGACAGTCAGAGGAGCCTCAGATCCCACCGCAACGGGATCCAATCGGAGAGTCCCCCGTCCCACGGTCGGTATTCACTGTGCACAGGTGTCCCAGATCAGGCCGCAGTACCCAGGCTACAGCAACACTCAGACACGTTCCACAGGTCGCAACGCACTCCAGCAGTACCAAGAGCGGTCACAGCCCAGGCTGCAGTGGGGAACACTCACGGCAGTAAGTCAATTAGCCCTGTGCGATATCGACAGCAACACAGCTCCGCAGGCAAGCAGGCAGCAAGGCAATCCCTCTCACCAGTCAGCACCATAGGCAATGTGCAGGCCACATCAATGCCAGTAGTAATGTCGCCTAGGTGCCAGGATCACATATACCAGGACGGGCTGTACGTAAAAGGAGTCAACAGAGGAGATGAGATGGACAATCCACAGAACAGAAGCTCATCACTTGGTGACCTCCGCTGCACAAATTCAGTATATCACCAGCGTTGGTAAGTGCGGCGTAGCCAGCGTCCCGCCCGTGGCCGTCCCTCCCAGCACACGGCCCGATGTCTTCAATGGCGCCAATACCACTCATGCCTTGCCCCAGCAATACGGCTGGTGAGCGCCCACAGCGCAGCACAACACTGCAGCATCGCCCGCCCTTTGTCCTCAGTATTCCGGCCAGGCAGGTAATGAGGTGAAACAGACGGAGGCACGAGCAGGTCCAAGAACCCCGCCACACCCGTCAGTGCACCGGCCGCCACCAGCAACGGCCGTCGGGCCGGTATAGGCGATGTTCCCTCTGCAGCCCAAGCGCATCGCACAGACGGCAGCAAAGCCCCGTACAGCCCTGGGTGGGATCAAAGCGCCGTGTCCACTCTCCGGTTGCGTATCCCGCAGCCGAGCGCCCCACCAGGGAGTCTCTCCGAGAGACGCGCGTCAGGGCCCTCACACCACGTGGGAAGCCGCGGGCTCGGGTAGGACAGAGATCCGACCAGCAGTGCGCGTCACCTCCAAGATGTCTCTCGGGGGAACATTCTTCCACGCAGAACTCTGGCCAGGAAGCTCCGATTCACTTGAAACTTGGAACGAGTGGGTAACGTGGTATCCCCTCCAAGGATCCAGGGTCAAAAGAGGAACAGGTGACAATTAAACAGGATAATTGATCTGATTAACTCTTCAGGCTGCAGGAGCCTCACAGCAGTGCGGCCATGCTGCAAGTGCGCCCTCTAGCGCCCCCCGGATAAATGCACATTTGGTGCGACACATGTTGAGTTTTTGGGATTTTTGATTTCTGAGGATGGTATTAAGATGGATCCCCGGAAGATTGAAGCTATTGTCAACTGGCCCACACCCACATGTGTTAAGGATGTACAGGTGCTACTTGGTTTCGCCAACTTCTACAGGCTTTTTATCAGTCATTTCTCTGATATTGTTTCGCCTATGACGGCATTGTTGAAGAAGGGAGTGGTGTTTGATTGGACGCCTACAGCACAGTTGGCTTTGGAAAGTTTAATCGGGCTTTTTACATCTGCTCCTGTGTTGATGCATCCTGATCCTGCCCTTCCGTTTTATGTAGAGGCGGATGCGTCCCAGCTAGCAGTTGGGGGCGTATTGTCTCAGCGTGACAGTGAATCTGGGTTGATGCATCCAATTGCGTTCTTTTCAAAGGCACTACTACCGGCTGAGCAGAATTATACGGTAGCCGAGAGGGAGCTATTGGCCATAAAGCTGTCTTTTGAGGAATGGCGCCATTACCTTTAGGGGGCTCGTCACCCCATTACTATCTATACAGATCATAAGAACTTGGAGTTATTACGGTCCGCCAGGGCTTTGACTCCCAGACAAATGAGATGGGTGCTATTTTTTAATGAATACGATTTTACCATCACGTATAGGCCAGCTGCTCAACAGGGGAAGTCTGATGCATTGTCTCGGATTTATGCAGATTCGTCACAGGGAGAGAGTGCAGAGGAGTCTTGTTTTATGATCCCCAGTGATAAGATCGTTGGTTGTGCCTCCATAGATGACTTTATGGTTAAAGTGCAGGATGAAATGAAACAGTTGGATCTGGCTCCGTGACTGTCGGAACCTGGGTTTACGTTAAAGGATTGGTTATTGTATCAGGCAAAGAAGTTGTTTGTGCCCCCTGAGTTGCGTACACTGGTTCTTACGTATTGTCATTCATCGTCCTTGGTTGGGCATCCTGGGGTCAATAAGACCAAAGAGCTGTGTATGCGTTGGTTTTGGTGGAAATCTCTGGCCCATGATGTACAGGTATTTGTGGCCTCTTGCCCGGTGTGTGCTGTAGGTAATTCCTAGCACATGTCTCCATCTGGGTTGTTGCACCATTTGCCAGTGCCTCCCTCCCCCTGGCATACGGTCAGTATGGACTTTGTGACCGATTTGCCGCTCGATTCAGGGTTTACGGCCATTTTGGTTGTAGTGGATCTATTCACTAAAATGGCACACTTTGTTCCCTTGCCAGGGATACCTACGTCCAGAGAATTGGCTGATGTGTTTATGGCCCAAGTTATCCGCTTGCATGGGGTGCCTACTGCCATTGTTTCAGATAGAGGGGCACAGTTTGTTTCACATTTTTGGACTGCCCTGTGTTGGTCATTAAAGATGGAGGTATGTTTGTCAACAGCTTACCATCCACAAAGCGACGGGCAAACAGAACGCACCAATCAAACCATGGAGCAGTATTTGCGGTGTTTGCTAACGTCACTGACGGGCAGTTGGGTGCAAGCCCTTCCTGTGGCTGAGTTCGCATATCATAACAGCAGGCACTCAGCACTAGGCATGTCACCGTTTTATTGTTCGATGGGGTTCCATCCCAAGACAATTCCTATTCAGCCATCTGAGAGGGTGCCAGCAGTGGATTCCCTGAGTAGGGGTTTGATTGAAATCTGGAAGAAATCCCAACAGCAACTAATTGAGTCCAAGAAGGCCATGAAGGTACAGGCAGACAGGCATAGACGGCCAGCTCCTCTGTATGCAGTAGGGGATAGGGTTTGGCTAGCAACGAAGAATCTGAAGTTGCCGGGTCCAAGAGAGTTACAGCCTCGATTTGTGGGTCCCTTTTCTGTCCAGAAGGTGGTGAATCCAGTTGCGATTAGGTTGACTTTACCAGCTGAGTATAGTATTCATCCTGTCTTTCATACCTCTTTGTTGAAACCGTATGTCATCACATCTCAAGTGTTGCCACCTAGTCCTCCTGTTTTGATTGATGATAACATGAAGTACGAGGTTAAAGCTGTTTTGGATTCCAAGCGGATGAAGGGACAGCTGTATTACCTTATTGATTGGAAGGGTTATCCCCCAGAGGACCGTTCTTGGGTTCCGGCAAGTAGGGTGCGTGCTGCCCGATTGGTTCGTCTGTTTCATCGCCTGCACCCTGGGAAACCTAGGCCAGTAGGAAGGCTTTCGGGGGGGGTACTGTTAGGGTTCAGGGGGGCCTGGTGCCTTCTGTCTAGTTTCCCATTCATTGGTTTTAGCTTAAAGTGCCAAGTGCATATGCGAATTTATGGATGCTCCCTAGGGCTCGCTTTAAAAGGGGGCGACCAACAGGAAACAGGTGCTTGGTTTCTACTATGGTCCCTTGCCATGTGTTTCCTGTTCCTGTTGTTCTACCTTGTTCCCTTCCTTCGAGCTCTGTTCCAGCGGTCTTTTCAAGTGCTGGGTGTTGAACCCTTTTTTTCCCTATTACCCTGTTTCTTATTCCATTGGGCATTACTGAACCCTTATTGGGGACCTGTTTTTGATCTTCGGTGACGTTCTGTATTCGCGGCTGCGTTTCCTAGAATTCTAGCGTCCCGTTATTTATCCCTTTTTTGTATACAAACCACCTTCTTGTATATTGTTTGGGTGGTTTCACGAAGGAGCTGAATAACGGCTGTTTTCTTGTGTTACCTTCGTGTTCTTTTAAATTCCAGGTTTTTTTTTAGGTGTCTTTCAAATTCCCTTGATGCCTTTTTTCCCCTGTCCCTTTTTGTCTTATGTTTGAGTATTCCACCCCCTTTGACATTCTCGGTGTTTCCCAAGGGGGCGTGGTTGGTCTGGGGTTATGCAAGAAACAACCAATACAATTGCGGGTGTTGGGGGTCACGGCGAGGGTAGAGGATTGGGACGTTCTTCACTCCTGCGGTGTTGGGCTGGTCGGCATTGGAACAGCCAGCATGGGCATTGCTTTGCGGTACTCTAATCCACTTCCAGCCTGAGGGTAGAATAGTAGTGGAGGGAAAAAACCAAGACATATAGCGATCTATAACAGCGAGGGTATTAGGTTCGGGTGATGGGTGGGTCAAACATCTAATAAGTGTCCAACGTAGTCTTAACAATCTGCCAAGAAATTATCTTGGTGGAATCACTCCATATGAACTTTTGTTTGGTACAAAAATGATTATCGAAGACCTCGATAGTCAGACTTCAGTGGTAGAACAAAAAACTTTTGATATCAAAGATCATTTGGCTGTTTTACAGAACTTGAATGAAACAAGAAGAAGTCTAAGTAACACAAAACTAAAGCCAACAGCCACTGAAGAGAAACCACCTGTCCCAGCAAGACCTGTCTGGATTCCAAAGATTGGGGATCTGGTCAGAGAAAAAATCACGGTGAAGAAGGAATTTGGGCCTTCTTACAGAAAAGCAGTACCTGTCTTAACTATCAAATCAATAAATCTAAATCTAATCTAATAAAATCAAAGCCATGCAAGGCTCTTTCACGCCTGTCGATGCCGAAGTTGCTTCCTGCTCCACTACCTCCCCTTTTCCACTCTTGACTACGGAGGGTCCGATCATCTCAGAGTTTCCACCTCTCTCTTTTTCAGCTTCCCTTGGCTCCCTTACCAAACTAAAATCTGGTTCCTCTCTTGATCCCTGTCTGGCCCAATTTTTCGCCAGCACAGCTCTAGTCATTAATCCCCTTATCAATCCAGTGCTCAATCTTTCACTCAGTTCCGGTGTGGTCTTGCTGGTCTGGAAGCAGGCCCTTATTCTGCCGCTTTTAAAAAAACCTAATCTGGATCCTTTACTACATGCCAATTATAGGCCCATCTCGCTCCTGCCGGCATTCGCCAAGGTTGTGGAGAAGCATGTCCACTCTACCCTCTCCAACTTCCTGGACCAATGACATCTTACATGGCTCTCAGTCGGGCTTCCGTGCAAATATGAGCACAGAGACAGCGTAGAAATCACAGAAGCGATCAAGGAGGTTCTGGAATCTGGGGGCAAGGCCATGTTGGTAATGCTCAATTTATCCAGACTTAGTGAGATCGGTCTGCAGGGGACGGTGTTCAGATGGTTTGAGTCCTTTCTGGCAGATCGTCGTCAAACGATCTGGGCACCCCCTTTTTCCGCCGTAATGCCGCCATTGGAGGTGGGAGTTCCCCAGGGCTCAATCCTGAGCCCTACTCTCTTTAACATCTGCATGGCCCCTTTGGCAGCACTGGCGGAGTCTTATGGTGCCCAGATCGTTTCATATGCTGATGACACCCAGCTTCTTTTTTCTTGCAAGAAGGGCTCAGACTTCAATGCAGGGAGATTCAGAGGCTGCTTGGGGGCGGTGTTTGAGTGGTTTCAGCAGAACAGCCTTAAGTGCAATTCGGACAAGTCTGAGGTGCTCTTTTTTGGCTGTCCCTCCGACCCCAGGTGGCAGTCTTGGTGGCCTGCGGACATGTTTCCTCCCTCTGCTGCTTCGGATACGGCCAAAAATCTTGGAGTGAAGATTGGCAACAGTCTAACCTTGAAGCCCCAGATTATCGGCTTAGCTGGTAAATGTGTTGGCCTCCTTAAAATGTTAAGGACATTTCTTCCTCTGCTCTCCCAGGATCATAGGAAAATTACGGTACAGGCATTAATTGGTTCTCGTTTGGATTATGCCAATGTCCTCTATCTTGGACTCCCAGAGTATCTTCTTTCTCGTCTACAAGTAGTCCAAAACTCGGCTGCGCGAGCCATTTTTGGCCTTCATCGAAGAACCAGTGCAAGCACCCTTTTGAGAACTCTCCAATGGCTCCCCATCCGTAAGCGTATTATTTTTAAGACGCTCACCTTGGCCTTCAAAGCTCTCCATGACTCAGGCGCCAAGTACATTAGAAAACGGTTGGCTTTCTACCATCCGTCGCGATCGCTCAAGTCATCGTCGCTGGCCTTGGCCACTGTTCCCAGGGTTAGGCGTGCCCATATTGGAGGCCGCTCCTTTGGATGCCTGGCGCCTCATTTGTGGAATTCACTGCTGGTCTCTCTGAGAAAGATCGGCAATCTGTTGGCCTTTAGAAAGGATCTTAAGTCCTGGCTTTTTGTCCAATAGGTGTGTGGCATCCGTAGCTTGCTCTCGCTCTGTAGTCGGGTTTGAAGCGCAGGGACACTCCTCGGAGTAGCTGAGCGCTATATTTAAGACACGATATAACATAACATAACATAACATCAGCGGAACAAGATCAGTAGTATTACCGCCCCTTGCCGGTAAAAAGGAGAACCGAGTTGTATCAATCGACCTGGTAAAACCACAACCATGTGGCCAATAATAAGTAGTAGGCCCAGTGGACTCCCAAGAACTAGCAGAAGACCAAACCTTGCTACAATCCAAGAGGTTCAAACTGAGAGACTAATCACATTTGATAAACTTGCAGTGAATAAAAAAGGACTATGCAACAAAGCCATGGAACTTGTGCCTCTTGAAACCCAAATTGCAACAGTTCATCAAGAAACACCTGTCTACAATGATGTAGCCTCGGACTATTCTAATATGAAAAAGGAAGAAGCAACTGCAAAGATTAATACCAATCCTGATGCCATCCAAACAATTGACAGAACTGCATCTGGCTACTTTATCAATTTCGATGCCTTTTCCGATGATCCAAGTGAACATGGAGACAAGCCAGCAAACAAAACTTTCAAAGACAAAATTACTGAACTCTTTCATCAACTTGGAGAAATATATCTGATTTCACCCTGGATTGAACTGTGGATTGTCTTAGGTGTACTTTTCCTCCTGCTCTGGTTCATCGTAGTTTTAGGCTTGGGAAGAATGATTGATGGAAAATACAGTACAATGGACACAGCAAGTCAGAACATCAACTTGGTTCTAAAACCTCACAGATCCTCTCACGTTGAAAAAAGAGAACTATCATCAGTGAACATCACAGCCATTCCTATACCTGGTGGTGTAGCATGGGACAATACTGATTACGAAATCTATGGCCCGGTTGAACTCTTGAAATATCCACATCACTTCAAGATTTCTTTAAGTGACTTTGTATCACCTAGTACTTTCTCTGATGGTTGGGACTTTGAAAATATTAATAATATGATGTCAGATTTAGAGATGTCAGCAAAATTTACAAAGCATGATTATTTACAGGGTTCATCGAATTATAAAGAAATGTATTGCTTCAATAATTTTGAGCATCATTATTTGCATAAATCTGCTAATCCTAGAAATGTATTCAGTCATAATCAATGGGAACATTGTCAAACTCCGCCAAAAGGTAGTTCTAAAACGTTTTATGAAAAATTCCCATACTTCTCAGGGTTTAATGTCACTGATCCAGAAACGTTTTATTTTAAAATTATGAATAAGACAGGAATGAAAAACATGTTGACAAACACTAAACTGATTTATTCTGAACATTTTTATGAAAAAATGTCAACATTTGGTTTTGAATTTTGGAAAAACAACATTGAGACAAAATCTGTCTGGGGTACAAAAGAATGGCAGGTACAAGGTTTAGAATCATTATTTAGAGCCTGCATGATCCCAGAACAAATAATGTTCCTGAATGGCACCATTCAACAAACAACCTGTCTTGGTCTAGCCAAGATAAAAGATTTAAATAACCCATCTATACCAAAGCCTATGCCTGATAGAAACAACACTACAGATGAGGGGTTAGACGTGTCCCATATTTTAAAACGAAACAGAACAAATCCTAATTGGAACAAATGGTTGATCTGGCCCACAGACACTAATAACTGTCAAGATAGATTCCTGAACAAAATACAGGGGTTCAAACAGAATAGACCAGACCCAAGATATTCCCAGAGACAACCTCCAGGGATAGTTACAACATACAGTGTAGGAAAACTATGCCTCGAATAGCTACAGAGATCCACACTTCCCGAAATTAAGCAACACTTAACTTTACTTAAAGAAGGTGCTGACTTGCGAGATTTCTTACTGGGACCTCGCAAACAGCGTCAAAAATGTTTCATATACGCCAGTATATACGCAGCTTACAATAACGCTTGGAAAATAACACAAATTGAAACTGCAGAAAAATACAAGCAATTGATCGTATTAATTTGGAAAAATCACTTTCTGTAGTGAAAAATGGGTTAACGACTCTGTCCTCCAGAATTTATTCACTGGACAGCATTGTATCTTCTGCTATTGATATAATAGAACAGGATATGCTAATGTTACTATAACACACACTGCTTAGAGGAGGGTCCAAGGGCTACTTTAATGACTCTGTCCTGGATACATGCCCCTGACAGAGAATTAGTTACAACAAAAAGTACCCAGGAGTCAAACACATATTCTACTCACAGACAACCAGTTACACGACAAAAGGAAAGATTGTGGAGCAAAAGTGATTGAACACGTAAAGCCATTTAAACAAAAATACGTGCAACACACAACCAGGGTGAGAGTTTTCCCATCAGTTGTCTCTCTGTACCACCACTATTACATCATTTGGGTTCTCCTTACCCAGGAGTAAGTGTGCACACAGTCACACAAGTTGTGAGGAAAGGACTGTGTGAGTAAGAAGACTCCACAGTAGTTATTTCGCTAAGTGGTGATATGGTGTTACAACTGAAAAAGCAGTGCAAGTGAAATTAGTGAAGTGAATAAAATTAGGTGAAACTGAGTAGAGTGATTAAATGTAATGTTTTCTCTCAGTACCCTAAGCTTAAAAACATAGTGAAAAGTGAGAAAAAGGCAGATTTAACATAATATCTGCTCAGCGAGTGGTCGACATGTTTCTGCATATGAGGATAAGATCCTCTGCATTCATCAGGACCTAGATGTTGCTACTGCTGTAAGGTTATGAGAGAAATGATAAAAAGAGATTATATCACCTGTTTGTCAGGTACAGGTTCTCCTCCACAATCTAAAATAGTAATGTAAACACGGAAAGAAAATGAGAAGAAACAAACATATTTGTCGGAAAATACACCCTATAGTACTGATATTCTAGTGTTCATGTCATTACGATTTGGTTAGCATGATATCACTCACCCAATTTCTGTGGGGATAGCGCCTCACCTCACCTGGCTGCAGCTCAGGTAAATAAGGAGCACCGCTCTGTTTTATAAAAACACACAATTGTGAAAACATTCCACTGACTGTCCCATAACAAGGTTAAAAATTACATAACAGATTTAATATTAAAATATACATCTGTCTGACCACGTTCATTATGACCCCAGTATTGCTCGTTGTGGTATAAAAATAATGGTATGCCCAATTCCCTGGTTTTATAAAATCTGGAGACACCGACGGAGAGGTAAGCGGGGGTAGCAGACTGTTTTTCACGATTTCCGCAGCTTGCGAGACATACAATACACGGGTGGCGTTCTCGATATCCTTCACTGTTCACGAAGTCCGGGTGATATCGCTTATGCTGTTATCGAGCCGATTACGGTACCTTTGCCTCTCTCTTTTAAAATACGCTTCGGGGGCAAAATATGTAAAGCACTAATGGCGGAATTAAAATCTTTCATCCTTCGTGGTAGGTGGAGATAGCACTCGGGGTTGATCTCGAGACTACCAGGGCTACAAGCTACAAGAGGTTCCAGGGCTCATATAATATAACGAGCTTACGAGTATTTAAGCAGATAGACATATAGAGATTTTATAAAACCAGGGAATTGGGCATACCATTATTTTTATACCACAACGAGCAATACTGGGGTCATAATGAACGTGGTCAGACAGATGTATATTTTGATATTACATCTGTTATGTAATTTTTAACCTTGTTATGGGACAGTCAGTGAAATGTTTTCATAATTGTGTGTTTTTATAAAACAGAGCGGTGCTCCTTATTTACCTGAGCTGCAGCCAGGTGAGGTGAGGCGCTATCCCCACAGAAATTGGGTGAGTGATATCATGCTAACCAAATCGTAATGATATGAACACTAGAATATCACTACTGTAGAGTGTATTTTCCGACAAATATGTTTGTTTCTTCTCATTTTCTTTCCGTGTTTACATGACTATGTTAGATTGTGGAGGAGAACCTGTACCTGACAAACAGGTGATATAATCTCTTTTTATCATTTCTCACATAACCTTACAGCAGTAGCAACAGCTAGGTCCTGATGAATGCAGAGGATCTTGTCCTCATATGCAGAAACATGTTGAACACTCGCTGAGCAGATATTATGTTAAATCTGCCTTTTTCTCACTTTTCACTATGTTTTTAAGCTTAGGGTACTGAGAGAAAACATTAAATTTAATCACTCTACTCAGTTTCACCTAATTTTATTCACTTCACTAAATTCACTTGCACTGCTTTTTCAGTTGTAACACCATATCACCACTTAGCGAAATAACTACTGTGGAGTCTTCTTACTCACACAGTCCTTTCCTCACAACTTCTGTGACTGTGTGCACACTTACTCCTGGGTAAGGAGAACCCACATGATGTAATAGTGGTGGTACAGAGAGACAACTGATGGGAAAACTCTCACCCTGGTTGTGTGTTGCACGTATTTTTGTTTAAATGGCTTTACATGTTCAATCACTTTTGCTCCACAATCTTTCCTTTTGTCATGTAACTGGTTGTCTGTGAGTAGAATATGTGTTTGACTCCTGGGTACTTTTTGTTGTAACTATGCTAATGTTACAACATGGCCAGTCCCAATTACGTTCTATTGTACAGTTAGGCTGGACGTTATAAAATTTGCGTTCAGGCAACATGCTGAGCATTGAAAAACTAGAAACATTACCGTTGACAATGTCAGAACGACCGGTCATTGAATGGATAATACATGGCACCATTACAATCCCGATAACAACGTTTCAGTTTCAATACTGCCAAAAGTATATACCAGCAGGCCTGTATGAAAGGTTGGGTAAAGGATACATCAAGACAACCTGGAATTTACCTTATACACATAGATGTTGGAGTGGGGGCAAGAAAGAGGTATTTCTTAGTGGTAATAACTGTAAAAAGTCACTAAGCGGTACACTTCTGTGTCAAGGAATTAACTTGCATGGAGCCTGCGAAGGTTCCTCAAATAACCTTTCATGTCACCAGCAAGGCACCCCTGCTACACAGATAGAGCCTTTTTTCAGACAGCTTTCCAACGGCAGCTACGTAATAATAAGTGACCACAGCTGTTGTGGCATGGTGCCAGGAAAAGCCTATCTCGTGAGCGTTACTTCCATGGTCACTTGTTGTATGCAAGTATTGTATCCAAATAGCAAACCAGACATGGAGGCGGCAATATGTCCTTCTTTGAATATCTCTTCTATTCAAATTGATACTTTAAGCAGAATGAGGTCTATTCTTTTACAAACAACTGTGCCTTTAACCTCGTCTAGAGAAACGTATGATCTGCAAGTTGCAAGGACAGCAGCAGAGATACATGCATTATTATCAACAAATTGCCCCGTACATTTCGTAGAAATGTTAAGTCAAATCTTAAACATGTCTGACACCAACGGCATCGCACATGTATTTAAGACAATTTTTTCGGGACTGCTAACACCCTTCGAAGCAGTTCTTGGCATCTTCCCGAATTTTGTGCATTCTGTGTTCAACGGCCTGCCTCTCATCTTGGGACTGGTAGCAGGAATCTTATTTTTGTTCCTTCTGCTCCGATATGGCAAGTCCAGTCACAGACAAAACTCAGGCTACAATGGAAGACACGATCCTAGCAGTACAATTCCGAGAGCGGATCACTAAATTCCTCAACTTGGCTCGGCTAAGAGATCTGAATACTACCTGTTTTCTTTCATTCAGACCAATCTGGCAAGATTGCATCCTACCTGTATTAAGATTCTTACTTTGCGGAGAAGAATGCTTGTTAGACGTCTGTCTCACACTTCCATCAGCAGTACCTATGGATGTCGATACTTTGCTTGGTTCGGTAACGGCTCATGCAATGTGTTGTCCCCAGCGGCAACCCATTCTGGTGACGGCATTCGTTGAGACCTCACCATTACGAATAGGTGGCGGTGAAGTACGAAATGAAAGCGGCACACAGGTACAACCTTCCGTGACCATTGCTGATCTAAACACCGGTGATGGTAATGCATCGCTTGTATGCACTATTTCCACTTTTTCGGAGTTGGCCCAACTTTCACCTACTGTTGTAGATGAATTTTTTGCCGGCCTTTCTGAGATAATGTTCTCTCCTAACAACGGGAATAATATTTGAAATAGCGAGCACACAGCGTCCCCTGAACTTTGAATTCGGCCTTCAGTTTTGATAAACAGAACTTCTAAAAGACATTGGGACTATTTTTCTTCCCGAAAGCGAAATTATTTTTCTCCAGTTCCCAAAATATTTACTTTTTTTGGCACATGATACTCTGCTTAAAGTAGAACTATTCTTAGAGAACAAGATTTCTATTTTTAAAATACAGAGAGACAAAATTTTGACTTAGCCTCTAGCACATGTACAGTCTTGTATAAATATGTGATGAAATGGTCTCGACCTTCTCTTTTGTATTAAGAGTCATTTCATGAATGTAATTTTCGTGATTCATTCAGTCAACATTCTAAATGAACAAAATATGCATTTTCTGAATGATACCACTGCTTGAAAATGTACAGTATTATACTCATTTTCCGTGTATACACCATTTCAAATGCAAACTATGTATTTTGGGGTGGGATGAAAAACACATGCATCGTTATATGTTTAGTATTGCTTAGTATTTAGTAATGATGGACATTATACGTGGAGTGAGTGTTGTGAATGTATCAAGGACCCTAATTAGATATTCCCGATGTATGCCCTTGTGTGGTTATAATAAATCATATCCCTATAAAGGCATAGGAATCATATCCATATTAAGTCATAGCCAATACAGTCCAAATATGGCAAGGCTACTCCCATAGACTCCTAGAAAGTACAACGCGTTCTTAAACAAACCAAGCCTCCAGCAGCCCGGGAATTTCCCCTGCTTCTGTTTTGATTTGTCCTAGAACTCCTGAGAGTCCTGAAAGAACTG
Organism: Lissotriton vulgaris; assembly: GCF_964263255.1. Classification (NCBI taxonomy): domain Eukaryota; kingdom Metazoa; phylum Chordata; class Amphibia; order Caudata; family Salamandridae; genus Lissotriton; species Lissotriton vulgaris. Next base: position 118,275 of record NW_028248018.1, read on the forward strand.
CCAGTTCTTAGTGACGTCTTATGTCTAACCTTACGTCAAACTCGGCACCTTCCAGGTATAAATATACCAGCATCTGCCTTAAGCAAACACACGGTGGTTTGGAGCAGATCGGCTATCTACTTGCCCGACGCCCAGCTGATGCGAGTGCCGAAGGAAGCCGACCCTCCCTGCTGACGCACTGAGAGAGACGCTGTCTTTTCTCCTGCCGAGAAAATCCAGCTCCAGTGTTTCCCTGACACCCTCGCGGGTTTCTGGGAGATCGAGTCCTGAGAGAGAGATACAAGACCTCCTTCATTCTATACCCAAGGTACGGAACTGATTAGACCCATAGAGAATTCTTAATTCAGATTCTTGGCAAAAACTGCAACTCATCTACTCCTTCCCTGTACTAGGCTTAGGTTAGGTACACTGGGGTAGGCGTATCTTAGAAACACCAGTTGAGTATGTTTAGTCATTATTTTATCATTGTATGTATTTTATCCATTTTAAGTATCTTACGGCTTAGAAACCATATAAATGTGTTTACAGTATTATTTCATAATACTCCTTTTACTGTACGCACTTTACTTTATGACAAGTATTGCAATTGTGGCAATGCATTTCTCTTGCTTGAGAAAGAAGACTGCTCAATAAATAACCCTTTTATTGAAAACGCCCGTCTCTCTATTTCTCAGCATTTCTAGTGAAACGAAGCATGCACGTTTGACTGAGTAAAATAGCTATCTATTGTTTTCGCGACTCTAGAGATATATTCCTTATTGCAGGGGGAACAAAGTTGTCATGCGATATGGTTGTCAGAAGCTAATCCCTTCTTGTCTATTCAGGAAAGCTAAACGCCTTCTTGTTTACTCGAGAAAGTTTCTAGTGACATCTGAGCTAGCTGGCACACACAATTAAGTCTAACATATTCAATAGAGACCTAGTTGACCTCAGTCCTACGTCTAAGCTATTGTTTATGTTTTTTCAATGCGCAGGGCCTATTGGGAATATAGGAACTACACTACAATTTACACTGTGCTAAGTTAGCATGAGCATATTAGAAGTTTAAACGCCAGTTTCCTTTCTGCTGCCTTTGCACACGGCACATCTTATTACAAATTTTTAGAGTCTAGAGGACTGTTTTGCTACACACGAGAATAATATGTCTTTCTATAATAGCAGCTTGGCAAGCTTTGTCTGAACAGTGAGTGCCAAGGCCTTCAAGGTTATTTCAACACACTGGTTGTTGTTCGGTCTGATCAGCGCACGTTCTAGACATAACATATATGCAGCTGTGGCCAACTCTGATTTTGGCACGTTTAATAATGCACTTGCGGCATGCTAAAACACACTTTGGAGAACATTCGCATGCAGAGAGCTAGGGTAGAAAATGATGTGATCAATATCTACTAGGACCAGAGGTATGGGGCCGTCCTTGTAAACCCAAGAGACCTTCTGTAGCTATAAAATAACCTAATAGCAAAGGAGTGTGAAATATAGGTGTAATCTAGTCTATTTCCATTTAGCATTTTAACATGCTTTCTCCTTTTGTATTTTATGGAATAGTAACTATGCTGATAATCTTGTTGCTTTTAATATGTCTGCTTGTATTAGCTAAGATACTGCGCTTGAGAACACGGCATTAGAAATAAATATTTCAAACTTGCACGTATCATCATTTACTCCCCGTTTGAGACTAGTATGAATGTATAACGAAAGAGTGTTCATGTGTTACACATTGCCTGAGGAATTCTAAGTTCCATGTTCTGGGTTGTCTAATCATTGGGAGTATGGAAGAACCAATGAGACACTGATTGCTAGTCTGGTAGGGGATTTTGGCTACTAAGGTGAGTTTTGGTACACCCTAATTCACTTAGGTTCCAAGTTGCAGTTTGCAATCATTTGCAAGCATACAATGTTGGTTTGGAGGCATAGCAGTGATTTTGGTAGTAAGTGCTGAGGTTGCTCACCCGTTTGAGATATTCTACTCTTGGGTGACGTTTCCTGCAGTGGGAGCGGCTACACAGGTTTTTCACACTTACACTCACACAGCCGTTCCAGGCGCTTCCTGGCCGGTTTTGGCTGGATTCACCCTGCACCCTCATGCGGGGCAGGTCACCGTAGCTGAGTTATGGACCCTATATGGTTCTTCTATTAGTGTCATTCGGGCCCTAGTTCGATATATTACTAGAAATTTCCAGGGCGGGCCCCTGGTGTTGCAGCCCCTCCAGCTGGACCGAGCGGAATGAAGCTTAGTCCCGTGATGGTCAATGCAGTGATGGGCAAGCGTCCCCAAGAGAAGGATGATATGCCTTTTTGGCTTGCCGAGAAGTTTCACCAGCTGGAGGCAGTTTTTCCTAATTTGAGTCCCGTAGAAAAACACAGGATTCTTACAATTAGTTTACCAAAGGATTTGGTACCGTAGGCCGGTGACTGTGAGTCATGGGGTAGAATTTTTGCGGCAGTGTACACGAGGTGCTTCGGCACTCCGTCAATGGCTGTCCTTCAGACAGTCAGTAAGCGTGTTCAGGATGAACACGGACCTGAGGCTGCGGTTGAATTGGGAATGAGACTCGTGTGCTCATTTGATGTAGTTTCTGATCTAGTCCTTTCTAATATAAAGGGATATTCTGTAAACTTTCAAGTGCCTAATGCCTTACACGAGGTCCCCGATGCGGACAAACCCCGACAGTTTCCGAGAATTATTACGGTTGCGTACAAAACCTTTGGCCACAATAGTTTAGGTGTCAAGCCCTTTTCTGCTAAAGAAAAGAAGCAAACCCAGGGTGCGAAGTCTGAAACAGACGTTCAACCCACAGCTCCAAAGAAAAATTGGAACAGAAATAAGAAACAGGGGAAACAGCAACAGAAACAGGAGTCCCGTCCCGCATCACCACTGCCTGAGTCTACTGAGCGCATTTATAATTTGCGAGACCGCACTACGATTAAGTCGCCGGATCGTTTTCAGGTTCCTGATCAACACTCTCCTCGTTCTTTACAGGACACATTGGCCTTATCGTCCGGTGGTGGAGGCGGCAGCAAAGGTCGGGGTGGCCAGCAGAGTCGCGACCAACCCCGCCCGAAAGACGGAAAAGGCAAGCAGGACAATTCTTCACAGAAAAGACCCCAGTTTCAGAAAAAGAAAGTTGCCGCTTTAACAGCGAGATATGCTACAGATAGTGAGAACGCAGCTTCGGAATCAGACATGGTCCCTGACGTTGTTGGACAGCGCGACGGAGATTACCATTGTGCGAGAGACCCTGCGTCAACTACTGAAGGTGACAGCGACTGACCGATATGTTGTCGTGGAGACAGCTGATACCAGAGTAGCTCCCCTGATAGACTTTATGAAATAGTCCTTTTAATTCAAGGTGATATACAACGTACCAAAAAATGGGTATTTTGGGAAAATCAAACAACTACCTATGACATATTTTGTTAGCGGAGGCTGACTGGCCCCCACCTTTTGTTCTCGCAGCTCCGAGAGGGGAGGAGGTGATCCTCCTTAGTTTCGCGCACACGGTCTTGAAGGAGCATGCGCTGAGTTTTGCAGAAGAGTGGGCTAAAGCCCTTGCGCCGGCTCTGTACTGTACGCACTGTGGTTGGGATACATTTTCCCCACACCACCAGATTCCCTTACGGTCTCTGCCACAGCCTCAACCTCAATATCCCATCCGACGTGAAGCTAAGGCTTCCATCGCGGAAATCCTTGAACAATTGGAATATGAAGGTGTAATTGAAGCTTGTGTGTCACCGATGAATAACCTACTTTTTACTGTAATCAAGCCAGACGGTACGTACCGTTTGGTATTGGATTACCGGCATTTGAACTTGCATTGCCGTACTTGTGCAGTACAGAATACCCATGGCTCTGCTCTAGTGGATGGTCTTGTGCGAAAACGGTTTAAGACCACACTTGACATATCCAACGTTTTTTTTTGCCCACAATTTGGATGTTCTAAGTTCCCAATGGACCAGTTTTACCTGTGGCGGCAAACATCATCAATTTAAACGACTGGCCATGGGCTATAAGAATAGTCCAGGTGTGTTTGCTGCCCGCATTGTCTCTCTCTTGGAGACAGTCGACCCGGATGCGTGTTCGTATGTGGATGACATCTATCTCACAGTCAACGAAATTTGGGCGCATTTTTGTCGCATTGACCGCATAATTTGTAACTTTGCGGACTTCGGTTACAAGTTCAACTTTGCAAAGTCTCACAATGCAGGTGTACAATGTTGTTCCTGGGCTACGAGATCAACAATGAAGGTCGAGGATTGGCTCCTCACTTCTTGGAGAAATGCGCACAGTTGCGCGCTCCTACAACTCTGAAAGAATTACAGTCCTTGCTGGGATTTTTGAATTTCGGGTGAACTTACATTCCAGAATATGCCCAGCGTATTAAGCCTTTGTATGCTTTGATACAACCTACTTTCAACAAATCGTGCCGGCTGCCTGAACATTCAGCCATTTTGCAATCTTTGCAGGCTGATCTTCTAGAATCTAAATTCTTACTGACTTGTGATAACCACACCAACCTGGTGATAGGAATCATCCCTGGGGCGGTGGGTTTCACTTACCTTACTTTTAACGAAGGAGACACAGTACGTATTGCTTACAAATCACACTTGTACACTTCAGCTGAAATACGGTTTTCCACTGTGGAAAATATTTTGACAGAAGTGCAAATGGAGATTCTTAAGGAATGTGCACTGTCGCAAGGAAAACGCATGTTGGTTGTTACCGAATTCTAAAGCTTTGCACCCAAGGTGGATACAACGGGCAGCATCTTTGACATCTCCGGATGTCACCTTCATTTTTGATGCCTCCTTACAGTCACAGGAGTTTTTGCAGTATGAGTTTGTTCATCCTGCGCCGTTGACTATGCGACCTTTGGAGGATTTCCGTTGTATCATTTACACTGATGGTTCAGCACAAGTTGCGCATGGATCTAAGCATGCATACGTCTTAGCTTGCGCCATTGTGGTAGGTACCATGGTGAATGATGAATTCAAGTCCAAAGTTGTGCACACGCAGACTTAAGGGGACTGTACCGCACAATTGGCAGAGCTCCGTGCTCTGATGCTCGCATTGGAGTACGCTGATCCTGGTGTGACGACTCTTATTGTGAGTGATTCTTACTACTGTGTCCAGTCATACAATGAGAACCTGTTCTTTTGGATTCAGAATGATTTTCGTGATTCCAAGAGTAGCACAATAAAGCATAAAATATTCTGGGTCCAAGTGGCTGAGCTTAAAGAGCAGTTGCCACTTGTGTATGTAATTCACACTCTTGGTCATCAGCACGTGGGAATTCACGCTGTTGGCAATTCGTTGGCCGATGAAGCCGCAAAATCAGCAGTATCGACATATTTGGTTGTGGCAGTTACACGTTCCAAGAGTAAGATTGATGATGATATCTTGGCGGCTGTAGCCGCGACTGAGAAGGGAAGTAAATATGCTAAGGGATTCCCTTCAAAGTATTCATACCACTTAAGTCCTGATAAAGTTCCTAATGTGAAAATACCGTACGTTGGTGAAAGGTTAATTCCCAACGCGGACCGCAGGTTCACATTGATTACAGCTGCCCATTAAGGTGTTGCATCTGCGCATGCGGGCGTTTCGGCTACTGTATCTCAGTTCCAACAACGTTTATGGTGGCGGGGACTGTACAAACAGATGCGTGATTATGTCCTTCAATGTGACATTTGCCAGCAGATTAAACCTTCAACTGCTGCGCGTCCGCCCCAGACACAGTTGTACATTTCTAATAAACCACTTGGTTGTGTTTATTTAGATCACTGCTGTACTTTTTCTTCTGATACTGCGTATAAGTACATCTTAGTAGCAGTTGATTCATGCACACGCTTTGTGTGGGTTTGGCCACACCACAGCGCTGATTCACGATCTGTCATAAGAGACTTGCGTGTCTTTGTAGGGATTTTTGCCTGTGGCACCTTCCATTCGGATCAGGGTCCTGCTTTCGCCTCTAAGGCGTATAAGGATGCCATGGCTTCGTTGGGGGTCCAAGTCAAGTTTTCGTCTCCATACAGACCTGAGGGTAATAGTGTTGTGGAACGAATGACCGTGATTTAAAACACTCTTTGACAGCTAGGGTGATAGACACTGGCAGGAACTGGCTGGCCCACCTCAATAGCGTGCAGCGTGCCCTTAATAATCTCCCTAGAAGGTCTCTGGGTGGGCGGACCCCATACGAAATGCTATTTGTCCCGGACATTGACGGTCTAGACCAGGCGGCAGTTGCTGCCTCCTTTGACGTAGATGAACATTGCAATGTTTTACAGGATCTACAAAAGACAAGAAACAGTCTTGCAAAGGAACACTTGCCCTCCACATCTGATGATGCTTTGCTGATTCCGGTAGTTGGCTGGCTACCCCAAGTTGGAGAACTGGTTCGAGAGAAGATCGAGAACAAGAAGGAGTTTGGTCCTTCGTATCGAGCTCTAGTTCCAGTGCTTGGCGTGAAGGGCACAAGAACAGTCATTTTACCTCTGCTTCCAGGTCGTAAAGAACAGAGGTACATCTCCATTGACAATGGCAAACTACACAGAGTGGCCGATTCTTCTTAGTATGACTCCGGCGGATTCATGTCCATCGATTTTGAGAAATTCTGTTTTGGCCCTGGCTGCTAATTCCAGGCCTGATGTTGCCCTCGAGATGCCTGAAATTTCGAGTCCTTTATTGAGCTCATTACCTGGTGCTCACCTTGATGAGACTGAATATACTTACCCCACTGACTTATCGATGCCTGATTTGCAAACTTGTTTGGCTACAGAATCAAGATTTTCATTTGACACTGACTCTCACACATCGAAGACCCCATCCAAGGTTTCTGTTCTTGCAACACTGTTTAAAAAACATTTTTTGATTTCTCCTTCGAAAAAATCAGCAACCAAATGTAGCATTTGGTTGCTGATTTTGACTGTTTACCTGTTCATGTCTATTGGATTTGTGGTGTATTTTTTCCGCCTTGTCAACGGACACTATGTTGAAGAAAGAGCATGCATTCGACATATTAATGGAACATTAGCTCCTCATTCCTCATCGCACAGATTGAAGAGGAACCTGGCTTTTGTTAACATCACTGCTTGGCCGTCTTAGATGGGATTGTGTAGGATGCTATTAGATTTAAAATCCATGGGTCCACTGAGGTTATAAATGTCCCAAATTTCCTAAGAGTTTCTATGGGGGATGTAATTGAACAAAATATACGTTCTGATGATTGAGATGTTCAGGCCGTTTGTTTTCTGATTTGAAATATTATGCTGCCTTTGATGCTGATGATTTGTATCTTAATTCCGCAAATTATGGTGATTTGTGTTGTTATCAACATTTTGGCAATCACTTCCTGCATAAAGCAAATACCAGGAGGAATACTGTTAATTATACCCAGTGGGAACATTGTCCCGCTCCTGTAGAAGGCAGTTCCACTTCTTTTTTAAAGAGATTCACTTACTTCACTGATTTTAATCAGTCAAATCCTAATCCATTTTATTTTAAAATGACTGAAAAGTCCACTTCCAAGGTTAGACTAACCCACACAAAATTGTTATATTCCAAGTCCTTTTTAGACCAATTGGCCGTTGGGGGCTACGAACTGTGGAAAGATTCTATTGATTTTAAATCTGTTTGGGGTTCTAAAAGTTGGCAAGTGCACGGCACTGAGGCTTTGCATCGTGCATGCCTCATCCCGAACCAATATTTTGTTTTTAATTCTACAATTTCACAAACGACATGCTTTGGATTGGCTACTACAAAAAAATTAAATGCTGCTTCCTTTCCTGAATTAGAAGAATATTCCGGTTGGAATAATAATATCAAGTTTTCTATCAGAGAGTTACAGACTCTGTTACTGAATTCTTCCTTTAACATATCCAGTTTGGATCCTAAGGGTTGGTTGATGTGGCACAAAAGTGCTGATTCATGCAAACATCGTTTTCTGGGTTTAGCTCCAGGCTACACACAGGTCAGGGTGGATCCCCGTTTTGAAAGTGGCCATTCTGTGACTACCTATTCTGTAGGCAAATTATGTTAGAGTTGGCTCAAACATTCCACTTTGGCGTCAGTTAAGCTGCACTTATCAGTCAGTCATAAGCTTTTATTCGATATGCAAGATATCTTATAAGCACACATACAATACAGCCATTTACAAATCTACAAAAAGCATCATTTTAAGAAGGCAATATTAAATCTCATTAAAAAGGATAAAAGGACATGAAATGCCCAGAATAATTTAGCTAAAAAAAGAATTAAACCGCTACTGACAGTCTCTTGCAACGAATAAACCAAAACTGTTTTAAAAATTTGGCTATGCCACATACAATCGGAGGGGAAGTGTCCGTCATTAGGATGCGCAAAGCTACTAGGTAGCTACGTGTACCCATGTTTCGGCAGAGAGGTTTAAGCCAGAAGCTCCTGGGCTTTGCATAGTCCGGGCATTCGAATAGGATATGCGTGATGGACTCTATCCTACTGGGACAACATGCACAGTTTGGGGACATATGAGCAGCTGATTTCCAGTTTGATACCAAGGCCCCAAGCGGGAGCGAACCTACTCTAAATTTAAAATACAGTGCTCGGTCAAAAGGGAGGGTGATAAGGTCCAGGTAAGGCTCGAAAACTACAACATCTTTTACTAATAAAAAGGCAGCAGTGGACTTGCAATGATCCGGGTTTGTAACTAGTTGTTCCGCAGCCCATTTCCAGTAAAGACTCTTCACTGCCTCTTTTGGTGGAGCTGAACGCGATGGCCAACAGTCCCCCAGTCCGATTTTCTCCAGAAGCTTTTTAGTGTCTCTCAGCCATCTTATTTTTGCCCAGCCGCCCAAGCTCATTATTTCCGCCAACCCATCAGCATACGATTTTAGCTCTTCACCCCTCCAAATTCGAGTCCATAAAAGGAGAGGGCGAAGCTGGGCTTGATCTTTAATATTTTTGCAGCCTGTATCCAACAGCACAGGTACAGTTGGGTTGCTCAGAGGGATGGCGATGATGGATTTTAGGAGCTTACTCTCCGCTGTAGCCAGGGCGTCCAGACGGCAATGTCCCCACAGTTCTGCCCCGTATAAGGCTGATGTTACTACCTTTGCCTTGTAGATATCAATTACTGGGGTAAGCGATCTCCTGGGTGAAGCCCGGAATTCCCTCAGGAGGGCTCCTCCTACTCTTTTATGGTTGAGGACCATCTTATCAATGTGGGGTGCCCAGGTCATTCTATCCGTAATCCGAATTCCAAGATAGTCAAATTCGGATACTTTCTCCAAGGCAACAGAGTTAAGAATAGGTGGGCGGCCCAGTTTCTTTGGAGGATTTAGGACTAGGTACTTAGTTTTGTCCACGATAATTACTAGTCCCTTTGCTGCACAGAAATCCTGGAAACGGGTTAGCAGTTTCTGGAGGCCTTGCAGAGTCTTGGAGATCAAGAGCGTGTCATCCGCAAAAAGCAGGGTGGGGATCCGCACTCCTCCGAGACAGGGGGCGTCGGCTGGTTCTTGTTGAAGATGTTCTACCACCCCATTCACATATAGTGAGAAGAGGGTGGGCGCCAGAACGCATCCCTGCCTCACGCCCCTAGACACTGGTAGTTTTTCTGTAAGCTCTCCGTTTTTACCCCAGCGGACCTGAGCAAAGGTATGGGCGTGGAGGCTAGTAAGGAGGGACAAGATGTAAGGGGGCAATCCCAGCTCATAAAGCACCCTCCATAACTCCTCCCGGGGAACTAGGTCAAAGGCAGTCCTTAGGTCTATAAAGGCCAAGTATAGACTGCCCTTGCCTAGCTCCACCACCTTCCACCCCAGAAGTGCCAACCTGAACACCTGCTCTATTGTCCCCATTCCTGCCCGAAAACCTGCCTGGAAGTCCGATAGTATTTTATTCTCCTCCACCCAGTGAAGAATCCTTCCAAGTATAGCTTTGCCTGCTATCTTTTGGATGGAGTCTATCAGGCTTATTGGGCGGTAGTTCCCCGGGATTTCTCTACACCCTTTTTTATAAATCGGGACCACTACCGCCCCCTTCCACGATTCTGGCACTGGCCCTCCCATCATGATGTCATTAAGGAGAGCTGCAATAACCCTTCCCCACTCCACTGGGTATGCCCGCATAAGATCCCCCGGGAGGCCATCTGGACCAGCTGCCTTGCGGGGGGCTACCCACCCTATTACTTTTTCGATCTCTAAAGGGGTAAAGAGATCATAGGCGTGAGGTTCGAATACTAGTGGGGAGTTCACCCTAACATTTAGTTCCCCATCTGCCGGAAGATATAAAGCCCCAAATTGTTTTACCCAACTTTGTGGGGGGATATTACAGGGTCTCATAGCTGCCTCGGGCCTATTCCGAGCGCCTACAAGGTTCCAAAAAGCCCTTGAATCCCTACTTTTGCTAGCTTGGAGTAGGTCTTCCCAGAATTTATCTTCCCACTCCATCCTAGCAATTTTTAGGGATCTGTTGTAGGCCTTCCTTGCTTCCTGTATATCGCTGTGGGATTTGTGCTTTACTGCCTAAACAAGCCTTGACTTGTGTACCCTGCATGTTTGAGTGTACCAGCCATCATCTAGCTTTTTACTTCGCTTGTTTCCCAACTTACTAGAATGGATGGTGAACACATTTGTCAAGGCCTCTACTAAGGAGACAAAAAGTCCACTCACCCTGCCCACCCCTTCTAAGGGGGACCCCAGGGTTGTCACTGCATGGTTTAAGAGGGTTGCAATTTCTCCGACCCTTGCCTCGGAGAGGACCAGTTTAGCCCATTTTATTCGTCTTCCACAGAGCGAGACTACAGACTCGTCGGAGGGAGCTAATACGGGGTTATTAAGACCCTTTTTTACAGGGCACCACCACTGGTCCATGCTTAAGGAAAGTGGGTTGTGGTCACTTTCAGTCGTAGGCACCACCAACATGTCCCTCACATGGTTCCATAGATATACATCTACTAGGATGTAATCTATCCTAGAGGTGTGTCCTGGCCTATTATACGTATGGCCACCCCCCCTGTCCGAGGTTGTCCTCCCATTGACTGCCCTTAGATTTAGTTCAAGGCTCAGGGAGTATAGCTGTAGCGCCACTTCTGACCACCTCCTGATGGATGGGATTTCCAGTACAGGGATCCCTATCCTAATGTCCTCCTCATCTTGGTCAAGGGCAACGTCCGAGCCCAGGGGCTCGAACGTACAATTCATGTCACCCGCGAGCAGTGTGCGCGACTTGTATGGAGTTTTATTCAGGAGGGTCTCAAGGAGAGATATTACAGGTGACTTTCTCCCGCCCTTTGTCCCTCTGGCATAAACATTATAGACATTTAAAACTAGTCTTCCCCTTTGGTCTCTTAAGATGATATTTTGGATGTCCGGGCAACCTGTGTGTAGCTCCTCTATTCTGCAGTCTAAGGAGGCTGCTACCCAAATAAGTAGACCGCCCGAAGGTCGCCCCCTCCCTGTTTCCGAGGTTAGTGCAGGCACAAAGTAGGAAGAGAATCCCACCCTGTGTACCGGCACTAAGCTCCAGGTCTCTTGGAAAATACATAAGGAGTGTTCATCAACCCATGCAATCCAATCAGGGAGAGCCAACTTTCTTGCGATCCCTGCGACATTCCAGCTGAAAACCTTGAGAACTAGGTCCGTCACAACTGGAGTGTCACTGGTCGCGAGAATACTATTGTCTGTGGCCCTCACAGAGGGTGCTTGGAGGGAACAATAATCTTGCGGAATGTCCTTTAAGGCTACCATCCCACTAGTATCTACAATTGAGGGAGAGTCAATTCGGGAGGGTGATACTGCCATTGGATCTACTCTATTCGCAGTTTCTTTGACTGAAACTACGTCCGTGCATACCCTGGGGTCATCCTCCTCCAGTCAGTAGCACCCTGGCACCCACGGAGGGTTCATCCCAGTACCCCCAAGTGCCCCAGCCCAACGTGTCTCCCAATTTTGGCAAAAATCAGGGGAGCTTAGGCTTTCCCCATTTGGGCTAACAATTTGCCTGGGATAAAAGTAGGATAGGTCTACTACTTTAACCCCTGGAGCCCCCATGTTTTTTATGGGAGTACAAATGGAGTTCACTACTCTGGGGTCTTGAAAGTTTATTATTATGCTGTCCCCCTCCTGAGTTTTTTTACCCTGCCCTACCCACCCTACTCTGCGGACACTTAGAATAATCCCATCCACACCCAGCGGAATTGGCTTATTTGACTTTAGCCAGTGGATGCACTTATTCTTGAGAGATTGGTGATTCTCCAGCTGGCCTTCCTTTAGTGGGGGAACGTTTACCAGAACAGCGACAAAAGGTTGACAGTCTGGCGGGAGGTTTACTGGAGGGATCCGGCGTATTGGATTTCTAGGGGCCACTGTGGTAGTAGTTGAAGCTGTAGGTTGGGGGGCAGCTTTGGTGACCTTCCCTGTTACAAGTCCCTGAGCATTATCTCGTGAGCCTGGTGTTTGAATATCTTTCACTTTACCACTGGCTGTCTGGGGCTGTTTTTGTGGAAGTGGCTTAGGCTTAGTTTTAGCAGCCTCTATGTGTGTTGGCGGTCCCTTGGGTTTCGGCCCTGCTTTAGGTAGGGGAGAAATTCTGGGAGCTGTGGTTTGGACTCTGTTAATATCAACCTTATTTAGGCTTTTTGGGGGCTTGGGATCTATCTGTGGTGGTAAGGAAACTGCTGGGTACTCGCTCCCTTTTAGGCCCGTGTCCTGGTTATCACTCACTCTGGATAGTTGTTTAAATGTGGTTTTAAGTGAGTAGAACCCATCGAGGGTTGATTGCTCTAGTTTATCTATTCTCGCCCCCAGGCCCTTAACCTGAGTTAGTAGGGGCATCAAGAGACTATTTACCCTCTCCAAGATGTTCTCAATAGTCACGAGGTCGGTAAGCTTGGGGACGTTAACGGTGTTATCATTAGTAGGTGGTCCCTTAGAGGTGACCACATCATCCCCCTCTGCCTCGGCTTTATTCTCTGTGAACAGGCCCTTTGCATGTTTCCCACCAAGTCCAAGAGGCTTTCTTATTCTTTGGTAAAGCGCGGCCTGTCTCACAAACCTACCCTTTTTACGATATCCTGCCTTTTTACTTGTAGTCCTCTTATCCTGCCTAGCTTCGACAGTTTCAGTTATAGAAAGCTCCCCATCTGGCACCACATCTAGTATTACTATAGTGGGGGTGGGCGGTTTTGGCAATGAAGGCTGGCTGGTGGCTTTATTTAGGGGTTTAGGCGATACAGGTGGAGATGATATACTGAGACCATCCTCTTCCTCAATACCACTAGGAAGAAGCGCGGCCAGATGTTCCAACCTGTCTATATTTTGCCCTATTTCAAGCAGCTGAGGGGGGTCTATAGAATCGCCCAGAACACCAGCAGGGGGGACAGTTTGAACCCGCTCACAAGCCGGTGTAAGCGCCTGTGCAGCGGCCCCCAAGGATGAGCGTCTGGAAGGGAGGTAGACCTTGGACAGGCGCCGCTCTGACATAGCGATCTCCTTTTCTATTACAGCCACCACCCTGGTAATAAAGCGGTCCATAGTTCCAATCACAGGGCTCCCGGCAACGACTCCCCTTTCACCCTCACACCTAAGAAGTTTTCCAGAGCGGGTGGACATGATTGTAGGGAACCCTAGGGGGCCTCACACGAACCGCCTGTACACACTGCTGTTGGAGTGGAAAGGGACCTTGACAGCCCCTGACTGCCACAGACTGCCCGCCCTTTGCTCGGGCTTCGCTCGGCGTCCCGCTCGCGTCCCGCTGAGCGCCGAGCAGAGCGTAAAGTAAGCACGTTGCAGGCGGGGGGCGTGTCTGCTGGTGGGCGCGAGAGGCAGCGGCAGCACAACCCAACACAGGAGTCGGTCCCGAGAACGAAGGGACGGCAGCAACCTCCACAACTCCCAGGTGGGTCCCAGCGAGGGAAGGAGACACGCGCCTTTTTCTCACTGGCCAGGCGGGGGGCGTGTCTGCTGGTGGGCGTGTCCGCTTGCGCACCTGGGGAAGCAGGGACTCCTGGACCTCCGAGTCCCTGCTAGAGCGCCGACGCGATGAAATCCTCAAGCGCCTCCAAGTGCCCAGCGCTTTGGCCACAGCTTTCCCACTTCTCCAAGCCGGGAAGCGGCACCCGCGAAGCGGCACCCGCGAAGCGGGTGCGGCGAGAGGCAGCGGCAGCACAACCCAACACAGGAGTCGGTCCCGAGAACGAAGGGACGGCAGCAACCTCCACAACTCCCAGGTGGGTCCCAGCGAGGGAAGGAGACACGCGCCTTTTTCTCACTGGCCAGGCGGGGGGCGAGTCTGCTGGTGGGCGCGTCCGCTTGCGCACCTGGGGAAGCAGGGACTCCTGGACCTCCGAGTCCCTGCTAGAGCGCCGACGCGATGAAATCCTCAAGCGCCTCCAAGTGCCCAGCGCTTTGGCCACAGCTTTCCCACTTCTCCAAGCCGCGAAGCGGCACCCGCGAAGCGGGTGCGGCGAGAGGCAGCGGCAGCACAACCCAACACAGGAGTCGGTCCCGAGAACGAAGGGACGGCAGCAACCTCCACAACTCCCAGGTGGGTCCCAGCGAGGGAAGGAGACACGCGCCTTTTTCTCACTGGCCAGGCGGGGGGCGTGTCTGCTGGTGGGCGCGTCCGCTTGCGCACCTGGGGAAGCAGGGACTCCTGGACCTCCGAGTCCCTGCTAGAGCGCCGACGCAATGAAATCCTCAAGCGCCTCCAAGTGCCCAGCGCTTTGGCCACAGCTTTCCCACTTCTCCAAGCCGCGAAGCGGCACCCGCGAAGCGGGTGCGGCGAGAGGCAGCGGCAGCACAACCCAACACAGGAGTCGGTCCCGAGAACGAAGGGACGGCAGCAACCTCCACAACTCCCAGGTGGGTCCCAGCGAGGGAAGGAGACACGCGCCTTTTTCTCACTGGCCAGGCGGGGGGCGTGTCTGCTGGTGGGCGCGTCCGCTTGCGCACCTGGGGAAGCAGGGACTCCTGGACCTCCGAGTCCCTGCTAGAGCGCCGACGCAATGAAATCCTCAAGCGCCTCCAAGCGCCCAGCGCTTTGGCCACAGCTTTCCCACTTCTCCAAGCCGCGAAGCGGCACCCGCGAAGCGGGTGCGGCGAGAGGCAGCGGCAGCACAACCCAACACAGGAGTCGGTCCCGAGAACGAAGGGACGGCAGCAACCTCCACAACTCCCAGGTGGGTCCCAGCGAGGGAAGGAGACACGCGCCTTTTTCTCACTGGCCAGGCGGGGGGCGTGTCTGCTGGTGGGCGCGTCCGCTTGCGCACCTGGGGAAGCAGGGACTCCTGGACCTCCGAGTCCCTGCTAGACCGCCGACGCGATGAAATCCTCATGCGCCTCCAAGTGCCCAGCGCTTTGGCCACAGCTTTCCCACTTCTCCAAGCCGTGAAGCGGGTGCGGCGAGAGGCAGCGGCAGCACAACCCAACACAGGAGTCGGTCCCGAGAACGAAGGGACGGCAGCAACCTCCACAACTCCCAGGTGGGTCCCAGCGAGGAAAGGAGACACGCGCCTTTTTCTCACTGGCCAGGCGGGGGGCGTGTCTGCTGGTGGGCGCGTCCGCTTGCGCACCTGGGGAAGCAGGGACTCCTGGACCTCCAAGTACCCAGCGCTTTGGCCACAGCTTTCCCACTTCTCCAAGCCGCAAAGCGGCACCCGCGAAGCGGTTGCGGCGAGAGGCAGCGGCAGCACAACCCAACACAGGAGTCGGTCCCGAGAACGAAGGGACGGCAGCAACCTCCACAACTCCCAGGTGGGTCCCAGCGAGGGAAGGAGACACGCGCCTTTTTCTCACTGGCCAGGCGGGGGGCGTGTCTGCTGGTGGGCGCGTCCGCTTACGCACCTGGGAAAGCAGGGACTCCTAGACCTCCGAGTCCCTGCTAGAGCGCCGGCGCGATGAAATCCTCAAGCGCCTCCAAGTGCCCAGCGCTTTGGCCACAGCTTTCCCACTTCTCCAAGCCGCGAAGCGGGTGCGGCGAGAGGCAGCGGCAGCACAACCCAACACAGGAGTCGGTCCCGAGAACGAAGGGACGGCAGCAACCTCCACAACTCCCAGGTGGGTCCCAGCGAGGAAAGGAGACACGCGCCTTTTTCTCACTGGCCAGGCGGGGGGCGTGTCTGCTGGTGGGCGCGTCCGCTTGCGCACCTGGGGAAGCAGGGACTCCTGGACCTCCGAGTCCCTGCTAGAGCGCCGACGCGATGAAATCCTCAAGCGCCTCCAAGTACCCAGCGCTTTGGCCACAGCTTTCCCACTTCTCCAAGCCGCGAAGCGGCACCCGCGAAGCGGTTGCGGCGAGAGGCAGCGGCAGCACAACCCAACACAGGAGTCGGTCCCGAGAACGAAGGGACGGCAGCAACCTCCACAACTCCCAGGTGGGTCCCAGCGAGGGAAGGAGACACGCACCTTTTTCTCACTGGCCAGGCGGGGGGCGTGTCTGCTGGTGGGCGCGTCCGCTTGCGCACCTGGGGAAGCAGGGACTCCTGGACCTCCGAGTCCCTGCTAGAGCGCCGACGCGATGAAATCCTCAAGCGCCTCCAAGTGCCCAGCGCTTTGGCCACAGCTTTCCCACTTCTCCAAGCCGCGAAGCGGCACCCGCGAAGCGGGTGCGGCGAGAGGCAGCGGCAGCACAACCCAACACAGGAGTCGGTCCAGAGAACGAAGGGACGGCAGCAACCTCCACAACTCCCAGGTGGGTCCCAGCGAGGGAAGGAGACACGCGCCTTTTTCTCACTGGCCAGGCGGGGGGCGTGTCTGCTGGTGGGCGCGTCCGCTTGCGCACCTGGGGAAGCAGGAACTCCTGGACCTCCGAGTCCCTGCTAGACCGCCGACGCGATGAAATCCTCAAGCGCCTCCAAGTGCCCAGCGCTTTGGCCACAGCTTTCCCACTTCTCCAAGCCGCGAAGCTGCACCCGCGAAGCGGGTGCGGCGAGAGACAGCAGCAGCACAACCCAACACAGGAGTCGGTCCCGAGAACGAAGGGACGGCAGCAACCTCCACAACTCCCAGGTGGGTCCCAGCGAGGGAAGGAGACACGCGCCTTTTTCTCACTGGCCAGGCGGGGGGCGTGTCTGCTGGTGGGCGTGTCCGCTTGCGCACCTGGGGAAGCAGGGACTCCTGGACCTCCGAGTCCCTGCTAGAGCGCCGACGCGAAGAAATCCTCAAGCGCCTCCAAGTGCCCAGCGCTTTGGCCACAGCTTTCCCACTTCTCCAAGCCGCGAAGCGGCACCCACGAAGCGGTTGCGGCGAGAGGCAGTGGCAGCACAACCCAACACAGGAGTCGGTCCCGAGAACGAAGGGACGGCAGCAACCTCCACAACTCCCAGGTGGGTCCCAGCGAGGGAAGGAGACACGCGCCTTTTTCTCACTGGCCAGGCGGGGGGCGTGTCTGCTGGTGGGCGCGTCCGCTTGCGCACCTGGGGAAGCAGGGACTCCTGGACCTCCGAGTCCCTGCTAGAGCGCCGACGCGATGAAATCCTCAAGCGCCTCCAAGTGCCCAGCGCTTTGGCCACAGCTTTCCCACTTCTCCAAGCCGCGAAGCGGCACCACAACCCAACACAGGAGTCGGTCCCGAGAACGAAGGGACGGCAGCAACCTCCACAACTCCCAGGTGGGTCCCAGCGAGGGAAGGAGACACGCGCCTTTTTCTCACTGGCCAGGCGGGGGCGTGTCTGCTGGTGGGCGCGTCCGCTTGCGCACCTGGGGAAGCAGGGACTCCTGGACCTCCGAGTCCCTGCTAGAGCGCCGACGCGATGAAATCCTCAAGCGCCTCCAAGTGCCCAGCGCTTTGGCCACAGCTTTCCCACTTCTCCAAGCCGCGAAGCGGCACCCGCGAAGCGGGTGCGGCGAGAGGCAGCGGCAGCACAACCCAACACAGGAGTCGGTCCCGAGAACGAAGGGACGGCAGCAACCTCCACAACTCCCAGGTGGGTCCCAGCGAGGGAAGGAGACACGCGTCTTTTCTCACTGGCCAGGCAGGGGGCGTGTCTGCTGGTGGGCGCGTCCGCTTGCGCACCTGGGGAAGCAGGGACTCCTGGACCACCGAGTCCCTGCTAGAGCGCCGACGCGATGAAATCCTCAAGCGCCTCCAAGTGCCCAGCGCTTTGGCCACAGCTTTCCCACTTCTCCAAGCCGCGAAGCGGCACCCGCGAAGCGGGTGCGGCGAGAGGCAGCGGCAGCACAACCCAACACAGGAGTCGGTCCCGAGAACGAAGGGACGGCAGCAACCTCCACAACTCCCAGGTGGGTCCCAGCGAGGGAAGGAGACACGCGCCTTTTTCTCACTGGCCAGGCGGGGGGCGTGTCTGCTGGTGGGCGCGTCCGCTTGCGCACCTGGGGAAGCAGGGACTCCTGGACCTCCGAGTCCCTGCTAGAGCGCCGACGCAATGAAATCCTCAAGCGCCTCCAAGTGCCCAGCGCTTTGGCCACAGCTTTCCCACTTCTCCAAGCCGCGAAGCGGCACCCGCGAAGCGGGTGCGGCGAGAGGCAGCGGCAGCACAACCCAACACAGGAGTCGGTCCCGAGAACGAAGGGACGGCAGCAACCTCCACAACTCCCAGGTGGGTCCCAGCGAGGGAAGGAGACACGCGCCTTTTTCTCACTGGCCAGGCGGGGGGCGTGTCTGCTGGTGGGCACGTCCGCTTGCGCACCTGGGGAAGCAGGGACTCCTGGACCTCCGAGTCCCTGCTAGACCGCCGACGCGATGAAATCCTCATGCGCCTCCAAGTGCCCAGCGCTTTGGCCACAGCTTTCCCACTTCTCCAAGCCGTGAAGCGGGTGCGGCGAGAGGCAGCGGCAGCACAACCCAACACAGGAGTCGGTCCCGAGAACGAAGGGACGGCAGCAACCTCCACAACTCCCAGGTGGGTCCCAGCGAGGGAAGGAGACACGCGCCTTTTTCTCACTGGCCAGGCGGGGGGCGTGTCTGCTGGTGGGCGCGTCCGCTTGCGCACCTGGGGAAGCAGGGACTCTGGACCTCCGAGTCCCTGCTAGAGCGCCGACGCAATGAAATCCTCAAGCGCCTCCAAGTGCCCAGCGCTTTGGCCACAGCTTTCCCACTTCTCCAAGCCGCGAAGCGGCACCCGCGAAGCGGGTGCGGCGAGAGGCAGCGGCAGCACAACCCAACACAGGAGTCGGTCCCGAGAACGAAGGGACGGCAGCAACCTCCACAACTCCCAGGTGGGTCCCAGCGAGGGAAGGAGACACGCGCCTTTTTCTCACTGGCCAGGCGGGGGGCGTGTCTGCTGGTGGGCGCGTCCGCTTGCGCACCTGGGGAAGCAGGGACTCCTGGACCTCCGAGTCCCTGCTAGACCGCCGACGCGATGAAATCCTCATGCGCCTCCAAGTGCCCAGCGCTTTGGCCACAGCTTTCCCACTTCTCCAAGCCGTGAAGCGGGTGCGGCGAGAGGCAGCGGCAGCACAACCCAACACAGGAGTCGGTCCCGAGAACGAAGGGACGGCAGCAACCTCCACAACTCCCAGGTGGGTCCCAGCGAGGAAAGGAGACACGCGCCTTTTTCTCACTGGCCAGGCGGGGGGCGTGTCTGCTGGTGGGCGCGTCCGCTTGCGCACCTGGGGAAGCAGGGACTCCTGGACCTCCAAGTACCCAGCGCTTTGGCCACAGCTTTCCCACTTCTCCAAGCCGCAAAGCGGCACCCGCGAAGCGGTTGCGGCGAGAGGCAGCGGCAGCACAACCCAACACAGGAGTCGGTCCCGAGAACGAAGGGACGGCAGCAACCTCCACAACTCCCAGGTGGGTCCCAGCGAGGGAAGGAGACACGCGCCTTTTTCTCACTGGCCAGGCGGGGGGCGTGTCTGCTGGTGGGCGCGTCCGCTTGCGCACCTGGGAAAGCAGGGACTCCTAGACCTCCGAGTCCCTGCTAGAGCGCCGGCGCGATAAAATCCTCAAGCGCCTCCAAGTGACCAGCGCTTTGGCCACAGCTTTCCCACTTCTCCAAGCCGCGAAGCGGGTGCGGCGAGAGGCAGCGGCAGCACAACCCAACACAGGAGTCGGTCCCGAGAACGAAGGGACGGCAGCGACCTCCACAACTCCCAGGTGGGTCCCAGCGAGGAAAGGAGACACGCGCCTTTTTCTCACTGGCCAGGCGGGGGGCGTGTCTGCTGGTGGGCGCGTCCGCTTGCGCACCTGGGGAAGCAGGGACTCCTGGACCTCCGAGTCCCTGCTAGAGCGCCGACGCGATGAAATCCTCAAGCGCCTCCAAGTACCCAGCGCTTTGGCCACAGCTTTCCCACTTCTCCAAGCCGCGAAGTGGCACCCGCGAAGCGGTTGCGGCGAGAGGCAGCGGCAGCACAACCCAACACAGGAGTCGGTCCCGAGAACGAAGGGACGGCAGCAACCTCCACAACTCCCAGGTGGGTCCCAGCGAGGGAAGGAGACACGCACCTTTTTCTCACTGGCCAGGCGGGAGGCGTGTCTGCTGGTGGGCGCGTCCGCTTGCGCACCTGGGGAAGCAGGGACTCCTGGACCTCCGAGTCCCTGCTAGAGCGCCGACGCGATGAAATCCTCAAGCGCCTCCAAGTGCCCAGCGCTTTGGCCACAGCTTTCCCACTTCTCCAAGCCGCGAAGCGGCACCCGCGAAGCGGGTGCGGCGAGAGGCAGCGGCAGCACAACCCAACACAGGAGTCGGTCCAGAGAACGAAGGGACGGCAGCAACCTCCACAACTCCCAGGTGGGTCCCAGCGAGGGAAGGAGACACGCGCCTTTTTCTCACTGGCCAGGCGGGGGGCGTGTCTGCTGGTGGGCGCGTCCGCTTGCGCACCTGGGGAAGCAGGAACTCCTGGACCTCCGAGTCCCTGCTAGACCGCCGACGCGATGAAATCCTCAAGCGCCTCCAAGTGCCCAGCGCTTTGGCCACAGCTTTCCCACTTCTCCAAGCCGCGAAGCTGCACCCGCGAAGCGGGTGCGGCGAGAGACAGCAGCAGCACAACCCAACACAGGAGTCGGTCCCGAGAACGAAGGGACGGCAGCAACCTCCACAACTCCCAGGTGGGTCCCAGCGAGGGAAGGAGACACGCGCCTTTTTCTCACTGGCCAGGCGGGGGGCGTGTCTGCTGGTGGGCGCGTCCGCTTGCGCACCTGGGGAAGCAGGGACTCCTGGACCTCCGAGTCCCTGCTAGAGCGCCGACGCGATGAAATCCTCAAGCGCCTCCAAGTGCCCAGCGCTTTGGCCACAGCTTTCCCACTTCTCCAAGCCGCGAAGCGGCACCCACGAAGCGGTTGCGGCGAGAGGCAGTGGCAGCACAACCCAACACAGGAGTCGGTCCCGAGAACGAAGGGACGGCAGCAACCTCCACAACTCCCAGGTGGGTCCCAGCGAGGGAAGGAGACACGCGCCTTTTTCTCACTGGCCAGGCGGGGGGCGTGTCTGCTGGTGGGCGCGTCCGCTTGCGCACCTGGGGAAGCAGGGACTCCTGGACCTCCGAGTCCCTGCTAGAGCGCCGACGCGATGAAATCCTCAAGCGCCTCCAAGTGCCCAGCGCTTTGGCCACAGCTTTCCCACTTCTCCAAGCCGCGAAGCGGCACCACAACCCAACACAGGAGTCGGTCCCGAGAACGAAGGGACGGCAGCAACCTCCACAACTCCCAGGTGGGTCCCAGCGAGGGAAGGAGACACGCGCCTTTTTCTCACTGGCCAGGCGGGGGCGTGTCTGCTGGTGGGCGCGTCCGCTTGCGCACCTGGGGAAGCAGGGACTCCTGGACCTCCGAGTCCCTGCTAGAGCGCCGACGCGATGAAATCCTCAAGCGCCTCCAAGTGCCCAGCGCTTTGGCCACAGCTTTCCCACTTCTCCAAGCCGCGAAGCGGCACCCGCGAAGCGGGTGCGGCGAGAGGCAGCGGCAGCACAACCCAACACAGGAGTCGGTCCCGAGAACGAAGGGACGGCAGCAACCTCCACAACTCCCAGGTGGGTCCCAGCGAGGGAAGGAGACACGCGCCTTTTTCTCACTGGCCAGGCAGGGGGCGTGTCTGCTAGTGGGCGCGTCCGCTTGCGCACCTGGGGAAGCAGGGACTCCTGGACCTCCGAGTCCCTGCTAGAGCGCCGACGCGATGAAATCCTCAAGCGCCTCCAAGTGCCCAGCGCTTTGGCCACAGCTTTCCCACTTCTCCAAGCCGCGAAGCGGCACCCGCGAAGCGGCACCCGCGAAGCGGGTGCGGCGAGAGGCAGCGGCAGCACAACCCAACACAGGAGTCGGTCCCGAGAACGAAGGGACGGCAGCAACCTCCACAACTCCCAGGTGGGTCCCTGCACTTATCTAAATTGACTGACGATGTTGATCTTAATGATTTTGTGAAAGGCCCGGCTTATGGTAGATCTAAAAGATGGATATATGCTATTTACAACGAGCTTTGGAAACTGTCCCTAATTGAGGCGGCTTCCCGCATTAGAGCTATAGATCAAGCAAATTTAGAGAAGGTGCTAGCAGTTGTAGATAACAGCATTAACACGCTTTCTTCCCGCACTTGCACGTTAGATAATATTGTATCATCTGTTGTTGAAATTGTGCAGGATGAAGTGTCTGTTTTGTACCATGGTCAAAATCAATTGTGTTCTGTTATGCAGTTTGCATGGACCTTGCAAACTCTGAACGCTGGAAAAGTGCCATGGCATTAGTTGAATACGTCATCGTTATTTGCCCCATTTAATTTGACTGAAAAGCAACGTTTTATGTCAATGAAAGATGCAACTCTTTCTATGTTACACATTGAAAAGTTGGAACCGTTACCATTCTCTGTAGCTGAGACCAATTCGGCAACGTGGCTTATCCATGGGTTAATAACTCTACCTTTTCCTCTTTTCAAATTTGAGGCGTGTATGAAGTACTATGCAATTGGCAGGTATGAACCTCTGGGCACTGCTTATCTCCATGAGGCTTGGTCGCTACCATTTACCTATAGATGCCTTAGGGAGGGTAAAGAGGTTTTCTTGAATGGTGAGGATTGTACTTACAACGCCTGATCATCCACTAATGTGCAGGAATATCCAATTACATGGCTCTTGTAACCAGAATGAGCCGAATTTAGCCTGTATTTTGAAAGGCACACCAGCACCTGCAATCATACCAACCTTCCCATTACTGGCAAACGGGAGTTATTCACTTTTAAATAATGAAGATTGTTGTGGGATGGTTGCCGGAATTGCTTATGTGGTTACAGTCAGTGAGCGCGTGGTTTGCTGTAAAAATGTAATGTTCCCGCCTCCACATGGGAATGTTGATGTTTCCATCTGGCCGATGATTCCGACCTTGAAAGCAGAGTTCAACAAGATGAGCAGTATAAGAGCTCTATTGTCCCAAAAAGAAGACGCCCTCACATCTGCTAGTGAAACATTTGTCCTTTACGTGGTAAACACCCGCACAGAGGTGCATGCTTTATTAAATACTGATTTACCCTTGCAATTCAGTGAGTTAATCCACACTATCTTTAATGCATCCTCCACCACAGGGCTGGCACACTTTTTTGAAGTTGTTAGCAGTGGCCTTGTGACTTTTTTTCAAACTATATTTGGTGTATTCCCGGCATTTTTTCATTCGATTTTTTCCAGCCTATTTGGTGGATCTCCCTTATTGCTAGCTCTGGCTGCAGGCATACTTCTGTTGTTTTGTTTATTTCAAAATGAATGCACGTCCTGTGTTGCGAGAAGATCTGTCACGACTGTTGCTGCTCCGCAACCGAATGCTTGAGTATTATGAGCGCTGCCTCTTGCTACCTTGAGTGCGGCTTATGGATTATCGTTCCGTTTTTCCTTTTTTACATGCGTCCAACCTGGCTTTTATTGCCTGAGTTGCGATTTCGACTGGGCCCTGGATTTGTGTCTCTGCAATACGGTGTCTCCCAATGCGGATTATGATCGGCTTATGTGCCCCTTAATTGCCCATGAACTGCTTTGTTCTGGCGGCGGGATTATGGCCTTTGCACCGATGCATGGAGTCATGGAACGTTGGAATGTTTTCGCAGCGGCGCAAGATTTCTTGGCACGCAGCTTCATTGAAGAAACACTGAGTTGCCCTCTGATGGTGCTAGAGGCTCCGGCAATTGAGGAACATGTATGTTCTTTCCCTTTGCTGGATTGGATGGCTGACATGTTTACGGATGAGAACAGTGCAAATACATTGTTGGATTGAATGGCTTCTCTCTTTCTTCGATGACCGAGTTCAAGAGTTGGACATCGGATTTTTTTATATTTTTTTCTCTCTCAGTTTCAATTTCTTCTGCCCAGCTCTCTTGACTTCGCTGTGTCCATGGCTTGAATTATTTGGTTTGAAGTGCATTCCAATTATGGAGTTTTTTGTTCCCGTTTTTTATCTGTGGAAATTTGAGCTTGGTTCAGACAGTCGTTTTGGAACTCTGCTTTCAAATTTTGCCCTGTGTCTTATCCGTGCTCGGCTCAAGGGAGGGTGTCATGGGGGTTGGGCCTTGCATTTACACTGTGTTAAGTTAGCCTGAGCTTATTAGAAGTTTAAACGCCATTTTCCTTTCTGCTGCCTTTGCACACGGCACATCTTATTGCAAATGTTTAGAGTCTAGAGGACTGTTTTGCTTCACACGAGAATAATATGTTTTTCTATAATAGCAGCTTGGCTTGGTAAGCTTTGTCTGAACAGTGAGTGCCGAGGCCTTCAAGGTTATTTCAACACAGTGGTTGTTGTTCGGTCTGATCAGCGCACGTTCTAGACATAACATATATGCAGCTTTGGCCACCTCTGATTTTGGCGCGTTTAATAATGCACTGAGCAGGCATGCTAAAACACAGTTTGGAGAACATTCGCATACAGAGAGCTGGGGTAGAAAATGATGAAATCCATTTCGACTAGGATCAGAGGTATGGGGCTGCCCTTGTAAACCCAAGAGACCTTCTGTAGATACAAAATAACCTAATAGCAAGGGAGTGTGAAATCTAGGTGTAATCTAGTCTATTTCCATTTAGCATTTTAACATGCTTTCTCCTTTTGTATTTTATGGAATAGTAACTATGCTGATAATCTTGTTGCTTATAATTTGTCTGCTTGTATTAGCTAAGATACTGCGCATGAGAACACAGCAATAGAAATAAATATTTCAAACTTGCACGTGTCTTCATTTACTCCCCATTTTGGACTAGTATGAGTGTATAACGAAAGAGTGTTCATGTGTTCACATTGCCTGAGGTATTCTAAGTTCCATGTTCTGGGTTGTCTAATCATTGGGAGTATGGAAGAACCAATGAGACACTGATTGCTAGTCTGGTAGGGGATTTTGGCTACTAAGGTGAGTTTTGGCACACCCTAATTCACTGAGTTTCCAATTCTCCATGCACAGTTCTGTGTAGGAGCAGAATCCCTGCTCCAACCCCCAAACGTATTGGCAGGATGTTTTATGGTTTGAAAAACGAATGCCCCAGATGTGATGTAAAAGAAGCCGACTGATATCATATGGTCTTGGACTTCATTCAGATAAGGAAATACTGGGAAAATATAATCTCAACGGTTGCCAAATTAACAGGGAAGGTCATTGCTTGCATACTTGAACCATGTCTCCTAATTAGGTTATCCAGGCCAAAGAAAAACAAAGCCATTAGCAATTTATTTTGCCTACCTTTTGCTTTGGAATAAGATGAATGGCTAAGTGTTGGAAATAAACTGTAGTTTTGCAACTCTCAGTTTGCTAAAGGATTTGGTAAAGTAGGTTTAAATTATCAAAATATTCAACCGTAGAAAAAACCAGTCTGCATAATGTAACACATGGGACATGATTATTTGAGCTTTTGCCAGCAAGTTTAATAATGTACCACTTTGATTAAGGGACAAGCGGATCTCATGGGTTTTCTTAAAGTTTGCAGTCAACTAGCTAACAAGGGCACATCTACTGATATTTATGGTGTTTCGCATAAAATATACACTCAGGTTTTGTTATGCCATGGGGCCACATGCTTTTGAATGACATATATGGGCGATAATAGACACAATATTAATACATATTTATCAATGTGTACCACTCAAATGTGACGATGAAAATATCAGTTTAGTGTTACTCCACCTTTAAGGCCTTTCAAACCAGATCTATATGTAACTGTGTAGTGAGCACTGCAATAGACGATGTTAATGTGGATTATATTGTTTATGTATTACATTTTGTTAACTAGTTGGCAACAAGATTAGCCAATCTTCAGGTAAGTAGCAGAAGATAACTTCATTCAACAAAATGCTTATGTGACTGTGCTGTTCTGCACCTGTGTAAAACAATTAAGATCCATTTTCTTAAAAATCTCCAGTCTTTTGTTTTCGTTAATGGTCTTGAGTGTAGGCTTTGCAGGGTTTGTTCAGTTAAACACAACACAGAGAACACATATTTCATCCCATGGCCAAGGACAATTTCAAGGAAAATGAATGGTTCGTTCAGGTCAAGTGTAACAGTGTGTTAGAGAAGGATCTAGTAGACATCTATTGGGCATTGTTCTTTGAAATGAGATTTCATTTATAAGCAGCAGTCACAAGCAAGGGCGTGGTGGTCCTCTCTCAGACTATCAGACATACTGATGGAGTTTGGGTTGTGTTACCAAGGTCCTTGTATTACTGGAATAGGACTGTCTGACCTGTCTACTGGTCAGTGAGCAACTACAAATGTTGTAGATGATACATTGTTCAGATGTGGACTGTCCTGCCATACTGAACGCATGGTTTGTGTGGACATCATCTGACTCCTATTTATCCAGCATAACCACATCAATATCTCTTTCAGCTCGGATGATGGTCGCTGCTACATATCAATAGGTTCACAGAACAAACGTGAATGTGAAAGCCCCACTACAGACCATATAGGAAACAAAGGACTGTAAGACTTCTTGCAATTTGTTATTAATACTTTGATGTTAATGTATGTGTGTGGTCTCTCCCCAACCATATGAATGTTTATGCTGAGACCAGTGACTTGCACCCAAAGGTGCACATGTTGGGTTAAGCACCACCAAATCTTAGCAGTTACACTAAGGGACTTCAGTGAGGTCATGTGTTGACTGAATAACTGCTGCTCACCCCAGTTTGGTATATTTCTTCAATACTGACAACTACTAGACATCAACTATTTGGTATTCCGCCCAACTTGAAGCATGAAATTAGTTTTTATGACTAGCTTTCTTGGTCCTTATATGTTTTCTCACTCTAACAGCATTGGTACTTTTCTCCTAACTGGACTCTCTTATGTATTTGATATGGTCAACCACTCCTACTTTGTCCCCTGGCTTTAAATCTCTAAAATTGGTGATAGCATTAATTCATGGAATTACTCTTTCCTCTCAAACATGAGTCAGTGGTTTTATCTCCTCCTCATCCATCCACGATTCAAACTCTCCCCGGGAAGTTTGTGCAAGCCTTTTTACTATCTTCCCTCTTCTCTCTTCTTCAGCATCTGTCCCCATCCTCCAGCCTTTGCAATCCACCTCTTCCTTTTCAACTTCCACTTCTATGCGACCAGCAGCCGAAGCTCCAGAGATGTAAGGGCATCTTTGTCCAACTGCATGAAGGCAGTTGTGCTCTTTGAAGGGCATGTATCATCTCAAGTTCAGTGATGACAAGGCGGAATGTGCAGTTTTAAGCCACCAATCAGAGTTATGGAACCCTTCGACCTGTAGTTAGAGTCTACCTTCCTTTTGCTCCTTTTCCTCTGAGGTGACAAACATAAGATAATGTCTTGATGAGAACCTCGCCTTTGCACCTCTAGAAGAAAGACACTGTTTACCCTGGTGTCCTTCTCTTCCTCCTTCAAAGAGTAATCCTACTCCACCTCTCTCTATCTGTGTTGATGTAGTCAAATACTTAATGTCCACACCTGGTCTTTTGGGGAAGTTTAAGACCTCGCTGTTCACATTACAGTTTTTAAACATATACAAGTCCTGTTATAATGCAAGCAAATTACTGCACTGTATATGTTTTCATTCTGTGTTCAATGGCATCTTGGTCTTAACGCTAAGAAAGTAACTGCACTGTGTAAGTTTTCACGATAAATTAAAACAATATGCCGGGACATAAGCACAAACCAGTTCATAAAAAGATGAGAACAAGCAGACTAAATTGAGCAAAATTAAAAATGTTACTATTGGTGTAGGCGTTATTTTTTATTTTCCATCTCAAAGTGGAGTAACATTTTAAATAACTTTTCTGAAAGCAGAATTGTCATAACTGCCTTTGGTAAGGGCAACAATCCCACACAAAAAAAATTATAAATGCGTGTGTCCCTTAGAGGACTTTCACTTTCTGCATCAATGAGCGTCAAATG